>NC_079189.1:0-229571 GCF_029499605.1 Hyla sarda | reverse complement strand
TCCACTAAAATGTGTGTTTCCCCCCTAATTTCACCTTTTTGCAAGGGTTAATAGCAGAAAATACTCCCCAAAATTTGTAACCCCATCTCTTCTGAGTATGTAGGTACCCCATAAGTTGACCTGAAGTGCACTATGGGCGAACTACAATGCTCAGAAGAGAAGGAGTCATATTTGGCTTTTTGAGAGCAAATTTTGCTCGGGGAGCATGTCGCATTTAGGAAGCCCCTATGATGCCAGAACAGCAAAAAATACCCACATGGCATACCATTTTGGAAACTAGACCCCTTGAGGAACGTAACAAGGGGTACAGTGAGCATTTACCCCCCCACTGGTGTCTGACAGATCTTTGGAACAGTGGGCTGTACAAGTTTTCATTTTCATGGACCACTGTTCCAAAGATCCGTCAGACACCTGTGGGGTGTAAATTCTCACTGCACCCCTCATTACATTCCGTGAGGGGTGTCGTTTCCGAAATGGGGTCACATGTGGGGTTTTGTTTTTTTTGCGTTTGTCAAAACCGCTGTAACAATCAGCCACCCCTGTGCAAATCACCTCAAATGTACATGGTGCACTCTCCCTTCTGGGCCTTGTTGTGCGCCCCCAGAGCACTTTGCGCTCACATATGGGGTATCTCTGTAGTCGGGAGAAATTGCGTTACAAATTTTGGGGGACTTTTTTCCCTTTTACCTCTTGTGAAAATTTAAAGTATAGGGCAACATCAGCATGTTAGTGTAAAAAATAAAAAATGTTTACACTAACATTCTGGTGTAGACCCCAACATTTCCTTTTCATGAAGGGTTAAAGAAGAAAAAGCCCCCCACACCTTGTAACGCAATTTCTCCCGATTACAGCGATACCCCATATGTCGCCCTAAACTGTTGCCCTGAAATACGACAGGGCTCCAAAGTGAGAGCGCCATGTGCATTTGAGGCCTAAATTAGGGATTTGCATAGGGGTGGACATAGGGGTATTCTACGCCAGTGATTCCCAAACAGGGTGCCTCCAGCTGTTGCAAAACTCCCAGCATGCCTGGACAGTCAACGGCTGTCCGACAATACTGGGAGTTGTTGTTTTTCAACAGCTGGAGGCTCTGCTTTGGAAACAGTGGTGTACCGGACGTTCTTATTGGGGGAGGGGGGCTGTGTAAGGGTATGTGTATATGTAGTGTTTTTAACTTTTTATTTTATTTTGTGTTAGTGTAGTGTAGTGTTTTTAGGGTACAGTCACATGGGCGGGGGATTACAGCGAGTTTCCCAGCGCAAAATTTGCTGCATCTCAAGATGCGAGAAACCCACTGTAAAAGCCTCGCCCATGTGAATGTACCCTGTACATTCACGGGGGTGGCGGGGCGGGGGGGGGGGCTTGCATCAGCTGTTGCAAAACCACAACTCCCAGCATGCATGGTCTGTTAGTGCATGCTGGGAGTCATAGTTTTGCAACAGCTGGAGGCACACAGGTTAGGAAACACTGAGTTAGAAACAGACAATGTTTCCCAACCAGTGTGTCTCCAGTTGTTGCAAAACTACAACTCCCAGCATGCCCAGACAGCTGAAGGGCATGCTGGGAGTTGTAGTACGGCAACATCTGAAGGGCCAGATGTTGCTGAACTAAAACTCCCAGCATGCCTGGACAGTCAGTGCATACTGGGAGTTGTAGTTTTGCAACAGCTGGAAGAGCACAGATTGGAGACCATTATACAATGGTCTCCAAACTGGGGCCCTCCAGATGTTGCAAAACTACAACTCCCAGCATGCATGGTCTTTAGTGCATGCTGGGAGTTATAGTTTTGCAACAGCTGGAGGCACACAGGTTAGGAAACACTGAGTTAGAAACAATGTTTCCCAACCTGTGTGTCTCCAGCTGTTGCAAAACTACAACTCCCAGCATGCCCAGACAGCTGAAGGGCATGCTGGGAGTTGTAGTTCGGCAACATCTGAAGGGCCAGATGTTGCTTAACTAAAACTCCCAGCATGCCTGGACAGTCAGTGCATGCTGGGAGTTGTAGTTTTGCAACAGCTGGAAGAGCACAGATTGGAGACCATTATACAATGGTCTCCAAACTGAGGCCCTCCAGATGTTGCAAAACTACAACTCCCAGCATGCCCAGACAGCCAAAGGCTGTCTAGGCATGCTGGGAGTTGTAGTTTTCAGACTCCTAGAAGCAGCAGTGAAGATCTTCACTGCTGCTTCTGAGGACCATATACTCACCCGTCGCTGCTCGTCCACGTGGCCGGTCCCGCGCTGCTCCTCGGTCCCGCCGCTGGATCAGGTAAGTCCGCTGGTCCCCTGATGTTCCCCCCGAATGCCGCAGGTCCCCGCGAGCCCCTGCAGCCTTCGTCCCCCGTTCTGCCCGACTTCCAGGGGCGGGCAGTGCGGGGGATCTGAACTTTCACCCCAGATCACTGTGATTGGTCCACAGGGACCAATCACAGTGATCGCTGACCAGGACCATCAATTGATGGTCCTGGGGGTGAAGCAGAAGTTGTCCCCTGCTGGAAACAGCGGGACTTCTGCCAGTTAACCCGTGCGATGCTGCGCATCGCCGGGTTAACTGCATGTCATTTATAAACGCCGGGATGCGCGAACGCACTGCACAACCCGGCGTTTATATATGACATTCTGCGGGAAGGGGTTAAGGACCGAGCCCTTTTTCACCTTAAGGACCAGAGCATTTTTTGCAATTCTGACCACTGTCACTTTAAACATTAATAACTCTGATGCTTTTAGTTATCATTCTGATTCTGAGATTGTTTTTTCGTGACATATTCTACTTTAACTTAGTGGTAAAATTTTATGGTAACTTGCATCCTTTCTTGGTGAAAAATCCCAAAATTTGATGAAAAAAATGAAAATTTAGCATTTTTCTAACTTTGAAGCTCTCTGCTTGTAAGGAAAATGGATATTCAAAATATTATTTTATTTTATTCCCATATACAATATGTCTACTTTATGTTTGCATCATAAAATTTATGAGTTTTTACTTTTGGAGACACCAGAGGGCTTCAAAGTTCAGCAGCAATTTTACAATTTTTCACAAAATTTTCAAACTCACTATTTTTCATGGACCAGTTCAGGTTTGAAGTGGATTTGAAGGGTCTTCATATTAGAAATACCCCATAAATGACCCCATTATAAAAACTACACCCCCAAAGTATTCAAAATGATATTCAGTAAGTGTATTAACCCTTTAGGTGTTTCACAGGAATAGCAGCAAAGTGAAGTAGAAAATTCAAAATCTTCATTTTTTACACTCACATGTTCTTGTAGACCCAATTTTTGAATTTTTGCAAGGGGTAAAAAGGAGAAAATTTTTACTTGTATTTGAAACCCAATTTCTCTCGAGTAAGCACATACCTCATATGTCTATGTAAAGTGTTCGGCGGGCGCAGTAGAGGGCTCAGAAGGGAAGGAGCGACAAATGGTTTTTGGGGGGTATGTCACCTTTAGGAAGCCCCTATGGTGCCAGGACAGCAAAAAAAAAAAACATGGCATACCATTTTGGAAACTAGACCCCTCAGGGAACGTAACAAGGGGTAAAGTGAACCTTAATACCCTACAGGTGTTTCACGACTTTTGCATATGTAAAAAAAAATAAAAAATTTTTTACCTAAAATGCTTGGTTTCCCCAAAATTTTACATTTTTAAAAAGGGTAATAGCAGAAAATACCCCCCAAAATTTGAAACCCAATTTCTCCCGATTCAGAAAACACCCCATATGGGGGTGAAAATTGCTCTGCTGGCGCACTACAGATCTCAGAAGAAAAGGAGTCACATTTGGCCTTTTGAAAGCAAATTTTGCTCTGGGGGCATGCCGCATTTCGGAAGCCCCTATGGTGCCAGGACAGCAAAAAAAAAAAACACATGGCATACCATGACTCCTCGGGGAACGTAACTAGACCCCTCGGGGAACGAAACTAGACCCCTCGGGGAACGTAACAATGGGTTAAGTGAACCTTTATACCCCACAGGTGTTTCATGACTTTTGTATATGTAAAAAAAAAAATTTTTTTTTTTTTACCTAAAATGTTTGTTTTCCCAAAAATTTTACATTTTTAAAAAGGGTAATAGCAGAAAATCCCCCCCAAAATTTGAAGCCCAATTTCTCCCGAGTACGGCGATACCCCATATGTGACCCTAAACTGTTGCCTTGAAATACGACAGGGCTCCAAAGTGAGAGCGCCATGCGCATTTGAGGCCTAAATTAGGGACTCGCATAGGGGTGGACATAGGGGTATTCTACGCCAGTGATTCCCAAACAGGGTGCCTCCAGCTGTTGTAAAACTCCCAGCATGCCTGGACAGTAAGTGGCTATCTGGCAATACTGGGAGTAGTTGTTTTGCAACAGCTGGAGGCTCCGTTCTGGAAACAGTGGTGTACCAGACGTTTTTCATTTTTATTGGGGAGGGGGGCTGTGTAGGGGTATGTGTATATGTAGTGTTTTTTACTTTTCATTTTATTTTGTGTTAGTGTAGTGTAGTGTTTTTAGGGTACAGTCGCATGGGCGGGGGGTTCACAGTAGTTTCTCGCTGGCAGCTTGAGCTGCAGCAGAAAATTTGCCGCAGCTCAAACTTGCAGCCGGATACTTACTGTAAACCTCCGCCCATGTGAGTGTACCCGTACGTTCACATTGGGGGGGGGGGGGGGAAATATCCAGCTGTTGCAAAACTACAATGCCCAGCATGTACGGTCTATCAGTGGATGCTGGGAGTTGTAGTTTTGCAACAGCTGGAGGCTCCGTTTTGAAAACAGTGGCGTACCAGACGTTTTTCATTTTTATTGGGGAGGGGGGCTGTGTAGGGGTATGTGTATATGTAGTGTTTTTTCCTCCGCCCATGTGAGTGTACCCTGTACGTTCACATGGGGGGGGGGGGGGGGAAATACCTCCAGCTGTTGCAAAACTACAACTCCCAGCATGTACGGTCTATCAGTGCATGCTGGGAGTTGTAGTTTTTCAACAGCTGGAGACACACTGGTTGTGAAACACCGAGTTTGGTAACAAACTCAGTGTTTTGCAACCAGTGTGCCTTCAGCTGTTGCAAAAGCTACAACCCCCAGCATATACAGACAGCGGAAGGGTATGCTGGGTCTTGTAGTTATGCAACAGCTGGAGGCATACTACATTGGCTGGGGATGCTGGGGATTGTAGTTATGCAACAGCTGGAGACACACTGGTTTGCTACTTAACTCAGTGTGCCTTCAGCTGTTGCAAAACTACAACTCTCAGCAGTCACCGACAGCAAACGGGCATGCTGGGAGTTGTAGTTATGCAACCACCAGATGCACCACTACAACTCCCAGCATGCACTTTAGCTGATTGTGCAAGCTGGGAGTTGTAGTTATACAACAGCTGAAGGTACACTTTTCCATAGAAAGAATGTGCCTCCAGCTGTTGCAAAACTACAAGTCCCAGCATGCCCATAAGGGCATGCTGGGAGTTGTGGTGGTCTGCCTCCTGCTGTTGCATAACTACAGCTCCCAGCATGCCCTTTTTGCATGCTGGGAGCTGTTGCTAAGCAACAGCAGGAGGCTGTCACTCACCTCCTGCTGCTGCTCCACGATGCCGCCGCACAGGTCAGTCCCTCGCCGCCACCGTCCCTCCTGGGGCCCCGATCCCAACATGGACGCCGGGGATCGGGGTCCCCAGCACCGGGGGTCGTCTTCCCGCCCACGTCCTCCGGAAGAGGGGCGGAGCGGGTTGCGGGAGTGACACCCGCAGCAGGCGCTCTGATTGGTCGGCCGGTAATCCGGCCGACGAATCAGGGCGATCGTGAGGTGGCACCAGTGCCACCTCACCCCTGCTGGCTCTGGCTGTTCGGGGCCGTCTCTGACGGCCCCGATCAGCCAGTAATTCCGGGTCATCGGGTCACTGGAGACCCGATTGACCCGGAATCTGCCGCAGATCGCTGGACTGAATTGGACATAATGACCCCCCTGGGCGATATGCCGGGATGCCTGCTGAACGATTTCAGCAGGCATCGGGCACCGGCTCCCCTCCGGCTAGCGGTGGGCGCCGGGAATGCTCAGGGCGTATCCATACGCCCTCGGTCCTTAAGGACTTGGAAACGGGGGCGTATGGATACGCCCTATGTCCTTAAGGGGTTAATTGCACCAATCACTGAGCATGCACGGTATCTCTGAACAAACTGTCACTTGCTTTCACCACCTCCCGGGTCAACAAGTTTCCTCTAGCCGGGAGGGTGGGGCGTCTTACAGATGTTTTGAGAACCAGCAGATTATTATTACTATTATTATAAGTTATATGCACCTTACTCTATACATTAAAGCAATAATTAGTATACTCACGTGACTTCTTAAGCTTAAAGGAAAAAAGGAAGTTACAAGTAAAACACTAAACAGAAATATAAGAAGTTTTTGTAAGCGTTAAGCCAAATGGAAACATGACAACCACCCTGGATTACTCTTAGTTCCTCATTTCCCCTGTTCCCTGAACAGAAGGCAAATACTGTCTTCCATGAGTCTGTTCCATGATGGGAGTAGTAGTAGTCCCTCAGCACTGCAGGAGTCATTTCCATGATGGGGCCATGGAATGGATAGAGGGGTCTGGGGGAGTACCGAGGTGTCAGGAATGGATAGAGGGGTCTGGGGGAGTACCGAGGTGTCAGGAATGGATAGAGGGGTCTGGGGGAGTACCGAGGTGTCAGGAATGGATAGAGGGGTCTGGGGGAGTACCGAGGTGTCAGGAATGGATAGAGGGGTTTGGGGGAGTACGGGTCTGGGGGAGTACCGAGGTGTCAGGAATGGATAGAGGGGTCTGGGGGAGTACCGAGGTGTCAGGAATGGATAGAGGGGTCTGGGGGAGTACCGAGGTGTCAGGAATGGATAGAGGGGTCTGGGGGAGTACCGAGGTGTCAGGAATGGATAGAGGGGTCTGGGGGAGTACCGAGGTGTCAGGAATGGATAGAGGGGTCTGGGGGAGTACCGAGGTGTCAGGAATGGATAGAGGGGTCTGGGGGAGTACCGAGGTGTCAGGAATGGATAGAGGGGTCTGGGGGAGTACCGAGGTGTCAGGAATGGATAGAGGGGTCTGGGGGAGTACCGAGGTGTCGGGAATGGATAGAGGGGTCTGGGGGAGTACGGAGGTGTCGGGAATGGATAGAGGGGTCTGGGGGAGTACGGAGGTGTCGGGAATGGATTGAGGGGTCTGGGGGAGTACCGAGGTGTCGGGAATGGATAGAGGGGTCTGGGGGAGTACCGAGGTGTCAGGAATGGATTGAGGGGTCTGGGGGAGTACCGAGGTGTCAGGAATGGATTGAGGGGTCTGGGGGAGTACCGAGGTGTCAGGAATGGATAGAGGGGTCTGGGGGAGCACCGAGGTGTCAGGAATGGATAGAGGGGTCTGGGGGAGTACCGAGGTGTCAGGAATGGATAGAGGGGTCTGGGGGAGTACCGAGGTGTCAGGAATGGATAGAGGGGTCTGGGGGAGTACTGAGACACGATATGAAAGTAACTGTTATACTTACTGGAATCGAGACGTGGCCAGTGCCCCCCGGATCGACAATACCACACAAGGATATGGTTCTTACCGGTCCGAAGGATGACCCTCTCGACCCCGGACTGAGCCCCCAGCTGAAAGGTTCTCTGTCTACTCAGTACCCCTGGTACTAGGTCCAATTTGGCTTAAGGCTTGTACTGGCCAGGAGAGCGTCTTGTCAGGTGTGGAGAAAATACATGTACACAGGATGCCCTCTAAGTACGCGCTATTTTACTATTTGCCAACGTTTATATATATATATATATATATAATCATGTTGCTTAATAGTTACAAGTCAGCAGAACACAAAAACAGGATGTACGTGCACAACAGTTACGAATCAGCAGTTGAGAAAACGAGAAGTACGGTACGAGCCTTGTGGTTATAAAAGGCAGAATCAAGATATATATCATACAAGATTACTGATCTGTATTATTTTATCAAGACCCTTGTATCCTTCACTCCCCCACACCATTACACCTCCTCCTCCCCCACACCATTACACCTCCTCTTCCACCACACCATCACACCTCCTCCCCCACACCATCACACCTCCTCCCCCACACCATCACACCTCCTCCACACCATTACACCTCCTCCTCCACACCATCACACCTCCTCCTCCTCCACACCATCACACCTCCTCCCCCACACCATCACACCTCCTCCTCCTCCACACCATTACACCTCCTCTTCCACCACACCATCACACCTCCTCCCCCACACCATCACACCTCCTCCCCCACACCATCACACCTCCTCCTCCTCCACACCATTACACCTCCTCCTCCACACCATCACACCTCCTCCTCCTTCACACCATCACACCTCCTCCCCCACACCATCACACCTCCTCCTCCTCCACACCATTACACCTCCTCCTCCACACCATCACACCTCCTCCTCCTCCACACCATCACACCTCCTCCCCCACACCATTACACCTCCTCCTCCTCTACACCATCACACCTCCTCCCCCACACCATCACACCTCCTTCACGTGTACAATGGCGTGCGCACAAATTAGGAATCAATACATAGTCGCCAGCAACGCGTCACAGGCAGTGCGCGCTGTTGGACTTCCGATCAGGTGATGGACTGGAGCCAATTGTGAATCGCCACGTCAGTCACATGTGTAAACAAAGGTCACATGATCGCAGACCTTGTGTTTCAAGGAAGTATTGTTGTATGTAGCCATTTTAGATGTGGGCAAAAGAATGGGCAATCACTAAATCCCACCAGACTCTGTTCCATGATGGGAGTAGTAGTAGTCCCTCAGCACTGCAGGAGTCTGTTCCATGATGGGGGTAGTAGTAGTCCCTCAGCACTGCAGGAGTCTGTTCCATGATGGGAGCAGTAGTAGTCCCTCAGCACTGCAGGAGTCTGTTCCATGATGGGGGTAGTAGTAGTCCCTCAGCACTGCAGGAGTCTGTTCCATGATGGGAGCAGTAGTAGTCCCTCAGCACTGCAGGAGTCTGTTCAATGATGGGAGCAGTAGTAGTCCCTCAGCACTGCAGGAGTCATTTCCATGATGGCAGTAGTAGTAGTCCCTCTGCTGATGTCACCTCTTCTGAGCGCAGAAATAATAAGGGATGTTATAAACCGGGTGCAAACGATGACATTAAAGGAGATGTCCGGCGCAGACTTTTTCTATTCCATCCTGCCTGGACTGCAAAAAAAGACAAAACAAACTTTCACTTACCTCCCTATGTTCCCCCGGAGCTCCGCCACAGCTGATCGGTCGGCCGGGCTGTCTGCTTCCTACTTCCTTTAGCCCGGTACATCACACGGCGCTTCAGCCTATCACTGACCGCAGCAATGCCCTGCCTCGACCGGTGGTAGGCTGAAGCGCCGTGTGACGTACCGGGCTAAAGGAAGTAGGAAGCAGACAGCCCGGCCGACCGATCAGCTGTGGCGGAGCTCCGGGGGAACATAGGGAGGTAAGTGAAAGTTTGTTTTGTCTTTTTTTGCAGCCCGGGCAGGATGGAATAGAGAAAGTCTGTGCTGGAATCACCTTTTAAAGGCTCATCCATCACCCATAGACTGTTAAAAATAACGGCCGATAATTTACCCGTTTCTTCTAATGGAAGAAAAATTAGTGCACGTGCCATTATTTCTCCCGTCACAACTATCGTCCGTTATTCATGACAGGATATAACTGGTCATAAAGGATAATCAAAAAATGGTGGACTACTGAGGGGTCAGGAATGGATAGAGGGGTCTGGGGGAGTACCGAGGTGTCAGGAATGGATAGAGGGGTCTGGAGGAGTACTGAGGGGCCAGGAATGGATAGAGGGGTCTGGAGGAGTACCGAGGTGTCAGGAATGGATAGAGAGGTCTGGAGGAGAACTAAGGGGTCAGGAATGGATAGAGGGGTCTGGAGGAGTACCGAGGTGTCAGGAATGGATAGAGAGGTCTGGAGGAGAACTAAGGGGTCAGGAATGGATAGAGGGGTCTGGGGGAGTACCGAGGGGTCAGGAATGGATAGAGGGGTCTGGGGGAGTACCGAGGTGTCAGGAATGGATAGAGCGGTCTGGAGGAATACTGAGGGGCCAGGAATGGATAGAGGGGTCTGGAGGAGCACTGAGGTGCCAGGAATGGATAGAGGGGTCTGGAGGAGAACTGAGGGGCCAGGAATGGATAGAGGGGTCTGGAGGATCACTGAGGGGCCAGGAATGGATAGAGGGGTCTGGAGGAGTACTGAGGGGTCAGGAATGGATAGAGGGGTCTGGAGGAGTACTGAGGGGCCAGGAATGGATAGTGGGGTCTGGAGGAGTACTGAAGGGCCAGGAATGGATAGAGGGGTCTGGAGGAGTACTGAAGGGCCAGGAATGGATAGAGGGGTCTGGAGGAGCACTGAGGGGCCAGGAATGGATAGAGGGATCAGGAATTGATAGAGGGGTCTGGAGGAGCACTGAGGGGTCAGGAATGGATAGAGGGGTCTGGGGGAGTACTGAGGGGGTCAGGAATGGATAGAGAGATCTGGAGGAGTACTGAGGGGTCAGGAATGGATCGAGGGGTCTGGAGGAGTACTGAGGGGTCAGGAATGGATAGAGGGGTCTGGAGGATCACTGAGGGCAAGGAATGGATAGAGGGGTCTGGAGGAGAACTGAGGGGTCAGGAATGGATAGAGGGGTCCGGAGGAGCACTGAGGGATCAGGAATGGATAGAGCGATCTGGAGGAGCACTGAGGGGCCAGGAATGGATAGAGGGGGGGTCTGGAGGAGCACTGAGGGGCCAGGAATGGTTAGAGGGGGGGTCTGGAGGAGCACTGAGGGGTCAGGAATGGATAGAGGGGTCTGGAGGAGCGCTGAGGGGCCAAGAATGGATAGAGGGGTCTGAAGAAGGACAGAGGAGTCTGGAGGGGAAATGGTGGGATGGTCAAAAGGGTTTGGAAGGGACATATAGTATGTGCTATTTATATGACAGACAGTAAGTTTCTTCACTCCCTTCTCTGGCTGCTTCTGTCTCCTTGTCATTGTTTTCTGCTGCTGACAGAAGGTGTCACTTCCCGGACACCTAAAATAAACTAAAATTAGTGATAAGACAGGAGCGGTCAGGGGAGGGCCCACATGTCCTGGGCCCTGATGATGAAATCACTTCACACCCTACACCCAGGACTGCGGGCCGAAACGCGTCACTTCATTTGAGTCCTTGCTGTTTCTCATGGCAACATAATATAGAAGTTCCCTTTTGCACGAGTTGGCTTTGGATACCCTTCTTTTTTCTGTATACCCAGGACTGCAATGTATTGTAAGAAACGTCCCCCATGAGGAAATATGAGATGTTCCATTACCTGCCCCTTCCTCAGGGGCGTGGCTATGTCTTTGTGTCGGCTCCGCGCTCACTGGAAACTAGTGGGAGGAGATTTGCCGGCCTCTCTCCCTCACTCTGTCTTGCTCTCTCATCTCTTCACTGGAAACACCAATTGTGCAAGTGAATCAGGAGGGTGGCAGGGGAGGGAACAAAATACAATAAAATGTTTCCTGTCCCCAGTGTCCGATACGGTCCTGGTGCTAGCGGCGCCCCTGTTTATTGTGCAGCCAGTTCTCTTCATTTAAGTGCAGATTATTAGATTTCCTTGTCTCTATAGACTAAGAATCTGAGGTAAACTGGACTCCCTTTAAAATTTTATCTAATCTGGACTCCTCTTTTTTCTATTTATTTTCTATTCATAACAGGAGAAGATTCGGCTTTTGCTGTAGTTCTTTCTTTCTTCTTTATGACCCATTATTATTCTCCACCGTATCAAGTAAATTCCAGAAGGATGGAGGAGGACAGGAATGAGATGACTAAGAGAGTATTACCCTTCACCTTGGAGATCCTCCACCTGCTGACCGGAGAGGTGAGGTGACCCATCTACATTTCCACCATTGTTGTCCCCCATCTACATTTCCACCATTGTTGTCCCCCCCATCTACATTTCCACCATTGTTGTCCCCCCCATCTACATTTCCACCATTGTTGTCCCCCCCATCTACATTTCCACCATTGTTGTCCCCCCCATCTACATTTCCACCATTGTTGTCCCCCATCTACATTTCCACCATTGTTGTCCCCCATCTACATTTCCACCATTGTTGTCCCCCCATCTACATTTCCACCATTGTTGTCCCCCCATCTACATTTCCACCATTGTTGTCCCCATCTACATTTCCACCATTGTTGTCCCCATCTACATTTCCACCATTGTTGTCCCCATCTACATTTCCACCATTGTTGTCCCCTCATCTACATTTCCACCATTGTTGTCCCCTCATCTACATTTCCACCATTGTTGTCCCCTCATCTACATTTCCACCATTGTTGTCCCCTCATCTACATTTCCACCATTGTTGTCCCCATCTACATTTCCACCATTGTTGTCCCCATCTACCATTTCCACCATTGTTGTCCCCCCATCTACCATTTCCACCATTGTTGTCCCCCCATCTACCATTTCCACCATTGTTGTCCCCCCATCTACATTTCCACCATTGTTGTCCCCCCATCTACATTTCCACCATTGTTGTCCCCCCATCTACATTTCCACCATTGTTGTCCCCCCATCTACATTTCCACCATTGTTGTCCCCCCATCTACATTTCCACCATTGTTGTCCCCCCATCTACATTTCCACCATTGTTGTCCCCCCATCTACATTTCCACCATTGTTGTCCCCCCATCTACATTTCCACCATTGTTGTCCCCCATCTACATTTCCACCATTGTTGTCCCCCATCTACATTTCCACCATTGTTGTCCCCCATCTACATTTCCACCATTGTTGTCCCCCATCTACATTTCCACCATTGTTGTCCCCTCATCTACATTTCCACCATTGTTGTCCCCTCATCTACATTTCCACCATTGTTGTCCCCCATCTACATTTCCACCATTGTTGTCCCCCATCTACATTTCCACCATTGTTGTCCCCTCATCTACATTTCCACCATTGTTGTCCCCTCATCTACATTTCCACCATTGTTGGGCCCCCATCTACATTTCCACCATTGTTGGGCCCCCATCTACATTTCCACCATTGTTGGGCCCCCATCTACATTTCCACCATTGTTGGGTCCCCATCTACATTTCCACCATTGTTGGGTCCCCATCTACATTTCCACCATTGTTGGGTCCCCATCTACATTTCCACCATTGTTGGGTCCCCATCTACATTTCCACCATTGTTGGGTCCCCATCTACATTTCCACCATTGTTGGGTCCCCATCTACATTTCCACCATTGTTGGGTCCCCATCTACATTTCCACCATTGTTGGGGCCCCATCTACATTTTCACCATTGTTGGGGCCCCATCTACATTTCCACCATTGTTGGGGCCCCATCTACATTTCCACCATTGTTGGGCCCATCTACATTTCCACCATTGTTTTCCATCATTGTTGTCCCTCCATCTACATTTCCACCATTGTTGTCCCTCCATCTACATTTCCACCATTGTTGTCCCCATCTACATTTCCACCATTGTTGTCCCCATCTACATTTCCACCATTGTTGTCCCCATCTACATTTCCACCATTGTTGGGTCCCCATCTACATTTCCACCATTGTTGTCCCCCATCTACATTTCCACCATTGTTGGCCCCAGAACTGATGTCTCCAGAACTGACCCCAGTATTCCAGATGTGCTCACTAGAGCTCTATACAGGGGGCACAATCTCCTCTTTGTAGTGAGGGAGGAATACTGGGGTCAGTCCCCTCATTGTCTCTCTCTCTCCATACACAGGATTACACCATAGTGAAGAAGACATGGGGGGAGTGTGTGGCCCCCAGCAGCCATCTCCATGAGTCAGGAGGACCGAGCAGGGGCCGGGGCCCCATCATGGAACCTCCACCTCACTCACTGATACATGAGGAGAAGATCCTAGAACTCACCCACAGGATCACTGAGCTGCTGACTAGAGAGGTGACACTGCTGGGACATTATACAGTAATGGAGGGGTCTGGTGATGACTGGAGAGGTGAAACTGCTGGGACATTATACAGTAATGGAGGGGTCTGGTGATGACTGGAGAGGTGACACTGCTGGGACATTAGACAGTAATGGAGGGGTCTGGTGATGACTGGAGAGGTGACACTGCTGGGACATTATACAGTAATGGAGGGGTCTGGTGATGACTGGAGAGGTGACACTGCTGGGACATTATACAGTAATGGAGGGGTCTGGTGATGATTAGAGAGGTGACACTGCTGGACATTATATAGTAATGGAGGGGTCTGGTGATGACTGGAGAGGTGACACTGCTGGGACATTATACAGTAATGGAGGGGTCTGGTGATGACTGGAGAGGTGACACTGCTGGGACATTATATAGTAATGGAGGGGTCTGGTGATGACTGGAGAGGTGACACTGCTGGGACATTATACAGTAATGGAGGGGTCTGGTGATGATTAGAGAGGTGACACTGCTGGGACATTATACAGTAATGGAGGGGTCTGGTGATGACTGGAGAGGTGACACTGCTGGGACATTATACAGTAATGGAGGGGTCTGGTGATGGCTGGAGAGGTGACACTGCTGGGACATTATACAGTAATGGAGGGGTCTGGTGATGACTGGAGAGGTGACACTGCTGGGACATTATACAGTAATGGAGGGGTCTGGTGATGATTAGAGAGGTGACACTGCTGGGACATTATACAGTAATGGAGGGGTCTGGTGATGACTGGAGAGGTGACACTGCTGGGACATTATACAGTAATGGAGGGGTCTGGTGATGATTAGAGAGGTGACACTGCTGGGACATTATACAGTAATGGAGGGGTCTGGTGATGGCTGGAGAGGTGACACTGCTGGGACATTATACAGTAATGGAGGGGTCTGGTGATGACTGGAGAGGTGACACTGCTGGGACATTATACAGTAATGGAGGGGTCTGGTGATGATTAGAGAGGTGACACTGCTGGGACATTATACAGTAATGGAGGGGTCTGGTGATGACTGGAGAGGTGACTCTGCTGGGACATTATACAGTAATGGAGGGGTCTGGTGATGATTAGAGAGGTGACACTGCTGGGACATTATACAGTAATGGAGGGGTCTGGTGATGATTAGAGAGGTGACACTGCTGGACATTATGCAGTAAAGGAGGGGTCTGGTGATGACTGGAGAGGTGACTCTGCTGGGACATTATACAGTAATGGAGGGGTCTGGTGATGACTGGAGAGGTGACACTGCTGGGACATTATACAGTAATGGAGGGGTCTGGTGATGATTAGAGAGGTGACACTGCTGGGACATTATACAGTAATGGAGGGGTCTGGTGATGACGGTATCATTGTGTGTCAGGTTCCTATAAGGTGTCAGGATGTGGCGGTCTATTTCTCCATGGAGGAGTGGGAGTATGTAGAAGGACACAAGGATCTGTACCAGGACATAGTCATGATGAAGAATGACCCCCCAGGGGTAGACGAGGACATAAACCACATGACTAGGAGGACACTAGATGTGGCCCTAGAGATGATCCACGTGATATCTGGAGAGGTGAGTAGTTTTTGGTGACTTTTCTCTTTAGTAATAAACTGGTGATGACTGGAGAAGTGAAGTCTTGTGAATCCGTCCATACACAGGAGAGAACTGCTGGGGAACAATCAGTCAGTGTCACCTATCTCCTTCAGTGTCACCTATCTCCTTCTTTCTCCCCTATACACAATGGCGGAGCCTGAGGGTATTCTGAATTGGGAAAGGAGGGGAAGCCGCTGCCAGACTCCGCTAACAATCACGGATACAGTAGATAAAATTAAAGATGTCCGTACCTTCTTCATCATAGAAGAGTCGGGAGCCCTCCACAGGGCCGGATTAGGAGGATCATGAGCCTTTTTTATCGAAAAACAGATAAAATGAAAACGCAACACAAAGTAATTTTGCTTAACACAAACAAAGCGCAACAGTCACATGTTTTCTGCACATAAAATAACCAGGATAGCTGAATATATGTTCCTGTCCGGAGGAAAAGTGGCTGAGTTGCCCATAGCAACCAATCAGAGAGGCCTTTGTTAAAAATGAAAGTAGTGATCTGGTTGCTATGGGCAACTCCAACGCGCTTCCTCTATACAGGACTTGATAAATCTTCCCCATTCGCTTTATTCCGTGGGTCCATACGATTACGATACCCAAATTGGGCCAATGACCATGCAGATTACTCAACGTTATATTTGAACATTTACGCACGCGGCGATACCACACTTTTTTATTTTATTTGGAAAATGAGGAGGGAGGTGAGGGGTACTCCGCTGCTCAGTGTTTGGAACAAACTGTTTCGAACGCTGGCACCGGGAGCTCGTGAAGTCATAGCCCCGCCCCCTCATGACGTCACACCCCGCCCCCTCAATGCAAGTCTATGGGAGGGGGCGTGACGGATGTCACGCCCCCTCCCATAGACTTGCATTGAGGGGGCGGGGTGTGACAACATGAGGGGGCGGGGCTATGACTTCACGAGCTCCCGCTGCCAGCGTTCGAAACAGTTTGTTCCAAAAGCTGAGCAGCAGAGTACCCCTTTAAAACTTTTATTAGGGAAGGGGTTAATTTCAATTTTATTCCCTTTATTTTGCAGAAAGGGGTTAAGCACATCTGTGTATAACTTCTAGGCAAATCTGTCTATAATAGCTAAGCAGATATGCCATTCAGGAGCATAAAAAAGCTGGGTGAGAAATTATCACCTAGCTTTTTCATGCTCCTGCATGACATATCTGCTTAGCATAGCTCAGCTATTATAGATAGATACATTTGACCAAGATGTATAGATAAATCTATCTATAATAGCTGAGCTATGATAAGCAGCAATGGCATTCAGGAGCATGAAAAAGTTAGGTGATAATTTCTCACCTAGCTTTTTTTATGCTCCTGAAAGGCATATCTGCTTATAATAGCTCAACTATTAGATTTGACCAAGATTTATAGATAAATCTATCTATAATAGTTGAGCTATTATAAGCAGATATGCCTTTCAGGAGCATAAAAAAAGCTAGGTGAGAAACTATCACCTAGCTTTTCCGTGCTCCTGAATGTCATTGCTGCTTATAGCCTATAAGGATAACTTGCTATAAATTATAGGCAAATCTGTCTATAATAGCTTAACTAATATAAGCAGAAATGGCACTAAGGAGCACAGAAAAGCTGGGTGAAAAATTTCTCACCTATCTTTTTCATGCTCCTGAATGGCATAACTGCTTATAATAGCTCAGATAGATTTGACCAAGAGTTATAGATAAAACTATCTAGAATAGCTGAGCTATGATAAGCAGATCTGAGATATGCCATTCAGGAGCACGAAAAAGCTCAGTGAAAAATTTTCACCCAGCTTTTCTGTGCTCTTTTATTTATTTATTTATATTTTTTTTTTAAACATGTTTTATTGAAAAGTAAGGAACAATCGGCTCGCAGGCCCAATAAAGTGTCAACATGGTAGTACACGTTACATTGATTCAAGGGCGCCTGAGCAAAGTACAGTCTGACAGAATGTAAACGACAGGGTTACTTGTCTTAGAGTGCAAAATAAAGAACACTAAACCGGCAACCGCAAACCGGGAGAACCCGGGATACTCTAGAAACTAGGAATTGGAGCACCCCCACGGAGCATACCCTGGGTAAAGTTGTGTACCATCATAGTTAAGAGAAAAAGGTAAGAAATGGAGAAAGAGAAGGGGGAAGGTGGGAAAGAAAAGAAAAGAAAGGAAAGAAAACAGTCCCGTGCAAGAAAAGAGAAGAGAGAGGACCAGCTAACATGTCACATAAAAGAGAGAAGACGACAAGCGCACCATGTAATCACACACGGTCTCCAGGGATCGGAGATGGAGGCCCACGGGGAGACATAGAGTATGAGCATTGCGTGGACGGAGAGGAGCACCACTCACCCCACACTGAAAGAAATTTACCGGGACATTTCCTATGTTTATATACCAAATGGGAGAAGGGTATCACTGCATTCACCAAAGCCTTCCATGGAGATAAAGTAGGGGGGCCGGGGTCCATCCACTAAAGTGCAATAGCCTTCCTGGCCATGAATAATGTTTCCCTCAAGAAGACGCGGACATGATGAGTCCACATCTCCTCATCTAAAACAACAAATAGACAGATTAAGGGGTCAGCAGAAAAGGGAGGCTGGGCGAGCGTGTTGAGGAATCGAATAACCTCCCCCCAAAATGCCTCAATATTGGGGCAAGCCCAAATAAGATGCCAAAAGTCCGCTCCGGCATCACCACAGCGGTGACAGGCATCAGAGTCGGAACGACCCATTCTAAACAGTCTGAGAGGGGTAACATAGCTGTAATGAATGACATTCAATTGAATCAATTTATTATTAGCCGCTGGGGACACCAGCATATGTGAAGAAAATATTTCCTCCCAGATCTCTGTAGACAAATTGGGGATGTGGGACTCCCAATGCCGGACCGCCGGCAGCTGGGAACCGGAAACCTTGGCCTGAATGAGGTGTGTATACAGGATGGACACCAGCCCCCTAGGACCCTGAGAACGCAGCACACCTATTAGAGGGAAGGCTGAGATAGGGGCACTACCTACAGGGAACTGAGCATTAAGCGCATGGCGCAACTGTAAATACCTGAAAAAACAGTGCCTGGGCAAAGCATAGGTGGATTGTAACTGATCAAAGGAACACAGTACATTGTCACGGTACACATGGTCTAAAGTAAGAATCCCGAGTCCCCTCCAAAAGGGTGGGTCCAGAGAGACAGTAATGTGTGGGAGGAAGGGGTTGTCCCACATCGGGAGATCCAATGGCACACCAGTATAACCATAGAGCACCTTAGCAGCACGCCACACCTTGATCGCCAGTTTATGAAGGGGTAGGTAAGCCCGCCCGCCAAGGGTGGGACTCTCCAGTAGAAGTCTCGGGGTCAAGAACGGGACAAAGCTATTTAAGGATCGCTCCGGACCTGTTCCAACATCCTCTCCCACCCATTGCCTGAGATATCGTAGCTGGCCCGCCAAATAGTAAAGGTAGAAGTCGGGTAATGACATACCTGCCGCTAATTTAGGGCGTTGCAAAGTAGAAAGTCGAATTTTGCGTCTATTCGGGCCCCAAATAAATGGGGACAGAAGAGAGTGAAGGGAGTCAAAGAAACATTTAGGGACAGGCCCAGAAGCGTGTTCCAACATATATAGGCATTTAGGAAGGATAATGAGTTTAATAAGATTAACACGCCCAGTAACAGATAGCGGTAGCGTAGCCCAAACTCTAAATTTGGATTTGACATATGGGATCAGTGAGAGGATGTTAGACGATAGGTCACCAGCTGGGTCCCTATGGATAAAGATCCCCAGGTACTTAAACTCCGTGACCACTGGAAGGCCACACATAATGGGGGGCCAAGTTTTACGCAAGAGGGGCATAATAACGGATTTAGACCAGTTAATAAACAGCCCAGAATAGAATCCGAACCTATCCAGTAAGGCCATAGCATACGGCAGTGTCGCCAACGGGTCTGAGAGAAAGAGCACTGTATCATCCGCGTACAGACCAATGCGTTCTTCCCTATCTCCCACCGGCATACCACGGAAACCAGGGTCCTGGCGGATACGCAGTGCAAGGGGCTCCACCGCAAACTGGAGTGGGGACAGAGGGCACCCCTGACGCGTACCCCTGCCCAAGGGAAACGGGCGTTAGCAAGTACCATTAACCAGGACCTGGGCCCGCGGACACCGGTAGAGGAGGGAGACCCACTTCCGGAAAGCAGGACCAAAACCGAACCTAGAGAGCACTGCCTGCAGGTACCCCCACTCCACCGAGTCAAAAGCCTTTGCAGCATCTAAAGACGCCAAGGCCCAATCACCACCCAGAGCCCCTCCCACCTGGACGGCAGTTTGAACCCTACGGATATTGTCCGATGTGGACTTGCCCGGCATGAATCCGGTCTGATCTGAGTGTATAATGGACAGTACTACCTGATTCAACCGCTTAGCTAAAACTTTTGTGAGAATTTTATAATCCAGATTTAATAAAGAAATCGGCCGATAGGAGCCACATTCTAAGGGATCTTTGTCAGGTTTCAAGAGGACAACTATGGTCGCCTCGTACATAGAGTCAGGTAGAATATCGTCTATAAATGCCTTTTCAAACATATCCAACAGGGGAGGAAGGAGAATCTCCGAGTACCGAAGATAAACCTCCAAGGGGAGGCCATCCGGGCCCGGGGACTTACCCCTAGTCATGTCAGCTACTGCTTCCTGCACTTCCAAGAGCGTAAGAGGGGCATCCAACATGTCTCTATCACTATCAGATAAAACAGGGAGATCTATGCCGTCCAGGTAAGAAGCCAGCTCCGCATCATCATATTGAACCTGCGAAGAACAAAGGTTAGTATAAAAAGCAGAAAAACTTTGTGCCATCTCCTCCACCCCCAGCAGCATAGACCCATCTGGGGCTTGAAGTTTAAGAAGTTTAAGCCTTATTAGACTCTGAAGGGTCCGCCACATATCTGGCCTCCAGAACGGTGCAGGAACTGGCCAGTTCCTCCTCCCGCCGAGATGCAGATTTCTTAATAAAAGAGATCGTAGATTGCAGGCAGCCCCGCAGGTATGCCTTTAGAGTCTCCCACACCAGCACAGGAGAATCTCCAGGAACATTGGCTTGAAGGAACACCTGAAGCTGGTCCGGGATTCGGTCGTTGGGGCCAATCTGATCCAGCCAGAAAGGGTGCATTCTCCATCTATGCGGTGTACCAGAATCGGCCACGCGAATGTCCAGCAATAATGGAGAATGGTCAGAGACAGCACGCGGTTCATACGAAACCGCTGAGACATGAGAAGCGGATTACCATAAGCGAGGTCGATTCTGGACAGCGCATTGCGACCCAGAGTGTGGCAGGAGAATTGTCTAGTATGAGGATGGCGATCCCGAAAGATGTCCACCCAGCCAATTTCATCTACCAACAAAGAGAGAGGAGTGGTCCCAGTTCCCAAAGGAACCCCTCTGGTACTGTGGCGATCCATGACCAAGTCAGGCACCATATTAAAATCTCCCATACACAGCACACGCGCGGAAGGGTAGCCAGCGGCAAAAGTGACAGCACTATGCAATACCTCCATGGAGGCCGGCGGGGGATTATAAATACATAGCAGCACATAAGGCACATTGTTAATATAGGCATAGACAAAAATATAACGACCATGTGAGTCTCTACGCACAGCTACAGGATCCCATCTCACTGACCTAGCAACCAAAAGTGAAACGCCCCTAGAGAAAGATGTATGGAAGGAGTGGTGAGACCATTGTACCCAAGGTTTGGTAAACTGGTGGGCCCTGTTCGGGGTGAGATGTGTCTCTTGTAATGCTATCACATGAGGGCGAAACTTCCTAATATGTGCAAAGACCATTGTACGTTTACGAGGGGCCCGGGCCCCCCGTATATATTCCACGACATTACTCTAAGGTCCGCCATGGTAAAAGAGAGTGTACACAAAGAACACAGCAAGAGACACATAAAGACAACACAAACATCAGCCATCCACACCAACAGATTGTTACAAACACACACGGGTCCATGAAAATAGAAAGGGCACCAGGGTGGTGAGAGGTAGAAGTGGTACAAGATAAGCTCCATTGGGAATGCACATTCTGACAAGAGAAACCTCCCCTAAACATGGGGGACAAACGTAGAAGAAAACAAGAAAAGCACACATAACCACTGCAGGAAAAGCAGTGAGAGAGCAACAGCTCCATCTAGTGGGGAGAGCCTGCTCAAACATGGGGTAGATGAGAGCCTCTGGATTATATAAACTGCAGAAGGGGCAAGGGGGATAACAGATAGAAATAGGAGGGAAAAACAGGAAAACAAATAAAGAAGAGGGGGGGGGGGGGGGAGAAAATGACCACCAATGAAACAAAGAGGCAAGGGGAAAAAAGGAGGAGGCTTAAGGTATGATACTCAGGAGGGGGAAGAAATCAAGGCAGGAAAGAGGGAACAGACGAGGAGACATCAGGAGACAGAGCGAGAATTGGAGGAGTAGAAAGCATAATAAACAGTGCAAAGTGACCACCATTGACACCAGTCTCCCGCCACCCACCCAGCAGGAGAGCAGTCATCATAACCCACACCCTAGTCAACCCATAAAGGGCACATGGAAGTGACCTCGCTTCAGAGGTCAAGCAGGGGCATAGGGAGGGGGGGAATTCAGCATTTGGAATGTCCAGGCAGGGGGATCCAATTTGTGGGGGGAACTGGAAGAAAGTCTTGAAAGTTCCATCAGGGCCATGCAATGTCCATGTGAGAGTCCAACTGCAGTCCCAGCACTGAAAGTCCGGGGGGGGGGGGGAGAGAGCAGTCCGGGTATGGGGGTCCAGCCGACCGGAGGAAAGACAGAGGGGTATGCTCCCCACAGAAGTCCGGCCCAGTCCCACGTGGGTAAACTTAAAACGTCCCAGGGGTAACAGTGATCGGTGGGGGGGGGAAAAAAACGGCAGTCTGGACTGGGGGGGAGAGGGTGGAAAAAAGGTGCCAAATAGGTTGGATAGCAGGGAAATACACAGTACCTCAAACACTGCAGGGAACCAGGGTAGACAGGAGATGTAGAAAAGGGACACATGCTGGGACTCCATGGCTGTCACCTACATCAGTCCGGTCAGGCAGCTAGGTCCCGCCAGGGGCAGCAGGTTCACCTTCGCCTACTCAGCCATTCATCTGCGTCCTGCGGGGTGGCAAAGAAAATCGCCCGGTCTCCATCCACCACCCGGAGTCGGACAGGGTAGGCCATGGAGTACGGCACCCCCCGTTCACGCAACCGTGCCTTAACATAAGTGAAGGAGGCCCTCTTGCGCTGGAGATCGGAGGAGAAGTCCGGGAAGATGGACACCTTGGCATTCTGGACCGTGATCTCCGGCAGCCGGCGGGCAGAACGGAGTATCAGGTCCCGGTCATTGCAATTGAGGAATCTTGCTAGCAGCGGGCGAGGAGGGGCCCCCGGTACAGGTGGTTTCGCCGGCACTCGGTGCGCCCTCTCTACAGCATAAGCAGCAGAGAAGGGAGCATCTGGCATGAGCTCCCGAATCCATGTTTCCACAAAGGCCCTGGGATTCTGGCCCTCTGCGCGTTCCGGGAGACCTATCACCCGTATGTTGTTCCGGCGCAGCCGGTTCTCGAGGTCGTCATTCTTCTGGCAGGCCGACTCCAGCTGCTCCTGCACCGCTCGTAAGGAGGAAGGTAAGGGCTGTACCGTGTCCTCTAAGAGTGGAGATGCGAGTCTCCGTCTCCCCAACCCGCTCCCGGAGACTCTGCAGATCTTGCCGGAGAAGGCCAACATCCACCCTGACCTTCTCCATCTTGCCCGTAAGGGAGGTCCGGCACGTCTGAATAGCCATCAAGAGGGTGTCGCTCACCTCCCGAAGGGTCAGCTCAGGGCCGGCAGAGTCGTCATCGGGTGACAAGGCCTCTCGCTCCTCCGCTCGACTTTGCGGCCCAGCCCGCCCAGCGCCATCTTGTTTCACCGCACAGGCATAGTCTCGCAGCTTCTCCACCGCAGATCTATCCTTCTGTTTTGTAGGATCCAGTTTAGGTGCAATCGTTTTGGTCCTGAGTCGGGTCAGCGGAGTCAGAGGCTCCAGGATTCAGTACAGGATAGGTAAAATGCAGGCTCTAAGCGGGAGCACCTACAGTGTGCGACCGCTCATCTCAACCGCCAGGCCACGCCCCCCCTTTTCTGTGCTCCTTAGTGCCATTTCTGCTTTATATTAGTTAAGCTGTTATAGACATTTTAAGATATTAAAGCCAATAATTTATAGCAAGTTATCCTTTTATAGGCTATAAGCAGCAATGGCATTCAGGAGCATGGAAAAGCTAGGTGACAATGTCTCACCTATATTTTTTTATGCTCCTGA
Source organism: Hyla sarda (assembly GCF_029499605.1). Classification (NCBI taxonomy): domain Eukaryota; kingdom Metazoa; phylum Chordata; class Amphibia; order Anura; family Hylidae; genus Hyla; species Hyla sarda. The sequence goes on along the minus strand of NC_079189.1, from coordinate 205,746 downwards.
ATGGCATAACTGCTTATAATAGCTCAGCTATTATAGATAGATTTGACCAAGAATTATAGGTAAATCTGTCTATAATAGCTGAGCTATTATAAGCAGACATACCATTCAGGAGCATTGAAAAGCTAAGTGAGAAATAGTCACCTGGCTTTTCTGTGTACCTGAATGGCAAGTGAGTTCATGGCTTTTTTGGGGACTCCAGAGGCAGAGAGCAATGACCACCGGTGGGATCTCTGTCATACAGTCACACAGCCACATTTAAATTAGACAGGTGTGGGCCGAGCAGGAACCCAGCACATACGCTGCTCTTTCTGGCAGGGGGAGGAGCATCCTGTGACGGGGGTCAGGAGTTTACCCAGCCCACATGACCACCCAGGACCGTAAGTAAGAATCAGGGCCGGCCCTCTTTATCTGTTAACAAGCCTATGCGGGCTGCTGGGCCTATTTTCCCGTTGGGGCCTGGAGCTGCAGCCCCATCAGCCCCTACATTAATCCGGCCCTGACCTTCCATACACATCAGACATTTGTAGGGTCCGGTCTATACTGACTACTTCTCCTTACCACTATAAAATATGTATGTCCAGCTTTATAATATATTTACTGATCATTTTCTCACCATATACAGGATTACATGATAGTGAAGAACACGTCTGGAGACATTGTAACCCCTTGTGTGACAGGAGGACAGAGCAGGGCCCGGGGCCCCATCACGGAGCCTCCACCTCACTCACCGATACATGAGAAGAAGATCCTAGAACTCACCCACAGGATCACTGAGCTGCTGACTAGAGAGGTGACACTGCTGGGACATTATACAGTAATGGAGGGGTCTGGTGATGACTGGAGAGGTGACACTGCTGGGACATTATACAGTAATGAAGGGGTCTGGTGATGACTGGAGAGGTGACCCTGCTGGGACATTACACAGTAATGGAGGGGTCTGGTGATGACTGGAGAGGTGACACTGCTGGGACATTATACAGTAATGGAGGGGTCTGGTGATGATTAGAGAGGTGACACTGCTGGGACATTATACAGTAATGAAGGGGTCTGGTGATGACTGGAGAGGTGACCCTGCTGGGACATTACACAGTAATGGAGGGGTCTGGTGATGACTGGAGAAGTGACACTGCTGGGACATTATACAGTAATGGAGGGGTCTGGTGATGACTGGAGAGGTGACACTGCTGGGACATTATACAGTAATGGTGGGGGCTGGTGATGACTGGAGAGGTGACACTGCTGGGACATTATACAGTAATGGAGGAGTCTGGTGATGATTAGAGAGGTGACACTGCTGGGACATTATATAGTAATGGAGGGGACTGGTGATGACTGGAGAGGTGACACTGCTGGGACATTATACAGTAATGGAGGGGTCTGGTGATGACTGGAGAGGTGACACTGCTGGGACATTATACAGTAATGGAGGGGTCTGGTGATGATTAGAGAGGTGACACTGCTGGGACATTATACAGTAATGGAGGGGTCTGGTGATGACTGGAGAGGTGACACTGCTGGGACATTATACAGTAATGGAGGGGTCTGGTGATGATTAGAGAGGTGACACTGCTGGGACATTATACAGTAATGGAGGGGTCTGGTGATGATTGGAGAGGTGACACTGCTGGGACATTATACAGTAATGGAGGGGTCTGGTGATAACTGCAGAGGTGACACTGCTGGGACATTATACAGTAATGGAGGGGTCTGGTGATGACTGGAGAGGTGACACTGCTGGGACATTATACAGTAATGGAGGGGTCTGGTGATGACTACAGAGGTGACACTGCTGGGACATTATACAGTAATGGAGGGGTCTGGTGATGACTGGAGAGGTGACACTGCTGGGACATTATACAGTAATGGAGGGGTCTGGTGATGACTGGAGAGGTGACACTGCTGGGACATTATACAGTAATGGAGGGGTCTGGTGATGACTGGAGAGGTGACACCGCTGGGACATTATACAGTAATGGAGGGGTCTGGTGATGACTGGAGAGGTGACCCTGCTGGGACATTATACAGTAATGGAGGGGTCTGGTGATGACTGGAGAGGTGACACTGCTGGACATTATACAATAATGGAGGGGTCTGGTGATGATTAGAGAGGTGACACTGCTGGGACATTAATCATCACCAGACCCCTCCATTACTGTATAATGTCCCAGCAGTGTCACCTCTCTAATCATCACCAGACCCCTCCATTACTGTATAATGTCCCATCAGTGTCACCTCTCTAATCATCACCAGACCCCTCCATTATTGTATAATGTCCAGCAGTGTCACCTCTCCAGTCATCACCAGACCCCTCCATTACTGTATAATGTCCCAGCAGGGTCACCTCTCCAGTCATCACCAGACCCCTCCATTACTGTATAGAGAGGTGACACTGCTGGGACATTATACAGTAATGGAGGGGTCTGGTGATGACTGGAGAGGTGACACTGCTGGGACATTATACAGTAATGGAGGGGTCTGGTGATGACTGGAGAGGTGACACTGCTTGGACATTATACAGTAATGGAGGGGTCTGGTGATGATTAGAGAGGTGACACTGCTGGGACATTATACAGTAATGGAGGGGTCTGGTGATGACTGGAGAGGTGACACTGCTGGGACATTATACAGTAATGGAGGGGTCTGGTGATGATTAGAGAGGTGACACTGCTGGGACATTATACAGTAATGGAGGGGTCTGGTGATTAGAGAGGTGACACTGCTGGACATTATACAGTAATGGAGGGGTCTGGTGATGATTAGAGAGGTGACACTGCTGGGACATTATACAGTAATGGAGGGGTCTGGTGCTGATTAGAGAGGTGACCCTGCTGGGACATTATACAGTAATGGAGGGGTCTGGTGATGATTAGAGAGGTGACACTGCTGGGACATTATACAGTAATGGAGGGGTCTGGTGATGATTAGAGAGGTGACACTGCTGGGACATTATACAGTCATGGAGGGGTCTGGTGATGATTAGAGAGGTGACACTGCTGGGACATTATACAGTAATGGAGGGGTCTGGTGATGAATAGAGAGGTGACACTGCTGGGACATTATACAGTAATGGAGGGGTCTGGTGATGATTAGAGAGGTGACACTGCTGGGACATTATACAGTAATGGAGGGGTCTGGTGATGACGGTATCATTGTGTGTCAGGTTCCTATAAGGTGTCAGGATGTGGCGGTCTATTTCTCCATGGAGGAGTGGGAGTATGTAGAAGGACACAAGGATCTGTACCAGGACATAGTCATGATGGAGGATCACCGGCCCCTCACATCACAAGGTAAGAGGAGACATTAGAGTTCCCTTTATGTTTCAGGTTTATATTATCTCTATAGATCAGTTATGTCCCTCTGGTCTCGATAGAATTCTCCAGAATCTGACTTTATTAACCCCTTCCCTGCTGTACGGGACGGTTCCTAGGACCCCTGAAATGTATCTGACCGATAATAAAGACACCGACTCCGAGGGGAAACACTTCTTAATGTAGAGGAGCAATGGGAAGAATCCAAGGAACAGTCCAGCTCTCCGGAGCAGAATATAAAAGAAACTTCTATATTTAATCCATAGATAAAATCACAAAGGCAGCGCAAGTAAAACCAAACAACGCGTTCCGTATAGTCTTTATCAAGGTATAAAGAAAATAAATAATACTCGTCTGTAATAGCACTGCCTCCTAATGAAATTGTGCACACACAATCACGGTAGTTAACTCAATGCGTGCCGAAATGAAACCTCAAGCCACATGACGAGGCAAATGCCACTCACAGCAAGAAATCCCGGTTGTGTGTGCATAAGGACATCCGGGAAATGCACACCTAAAAAAGTTTGAAGGGGTACTCTGCTGCTTAGCATTTGGAACAAAGTCTTCCGAACGCTGGAGCTGGGAGCTTGTGATATCATAGCCCCACCCCTTGGCAGGGAGCAGTGCTGAGCTTGTCTGTGTCCCTGCTGCAGTCTGAGATTTAGGACTCCAGCATGAGTCTGAAAGTTATAAAAAGGCTTGCGGCCAGGACTGGTAGGGAGACCCCTAGGGGTCATTTTTTCAAAGTGGAAATTAAATAGAAGCATATTTTTTAATAACATGCTATTGGAAAGTTATTCTGCATACATTAATCTATAATATAAGTTTTTTTTGATGAATTTACCCTTTAATTCAGTTTCCTCCCCAAGGAGGTCTTGAAACATGTTCATTGGCAGTTACTCCGAGTGAAGAGGAGGAGAGGGAGAAAAAAAAGCAGAGATGGCGCTATGTAGTGCATTTAATCCCAGTTTTTTTGGGGTTGGACAGTTGTTCCAAAATGGGGAAAATCACTCACCTATTGGCATTGTGCAGGCAGGCACAACACTGGGATCACATGTAACAGGTTGCAGTATCGGGAGGCTGTTGCAGTATCGGGAGGCGGTGCCAGCGGTGAAGATACAGGAGGAAACGGCTGGTTCTGGGATAACCTGGCGAGGCTACCGCAGTATTCCGGCAGAAAAATCCGATTTCGGCTAGAAGGCGTTTCAAAGGTTCATCCTTCTTCTTCAGGTCCTTTTTGAAGGATCCACTGCCGTGGTAGCCTGGAGGTTTACCTCTCCTCCTGTGTCGGCTGCTGCACTGTGAATGATAGTCAGGAAGGACCAGGCTTTATCAATCGAGCGCAGAGCACACAGATCAATGTGGTTTTATGGAACCACATTGATCTGTAAGGAATCAGATGATTCCTCCTAAAAGTCCCCTAAAGGGACTAATAATGTGTATAAAAAATAAATAAAAGGTTTAAAAAAGGTTTAAATAGTACTTATCAACTAAACTTTCCCTAATCCCCTCCCCATCTTCCCCTGTCACTATATCTATCCTAGTGTTTATTTCAGGTGTAAACCCCCTATAAATACCTTTTTTATCTTCATCTTTGGCAGCTCAGTTAGGAACTTGTGAGAGGGGAGGAAGTGGGCGTTCCCGGCAGACGCAACGTCATGTGAAGCCTTGCCGGGACGGCGGCTTCTGCCCTTCTTCCTTCTATCTAAACCAGGGGTCTCAAACTCCTGGCCATTTGCGGCCCACGGAATGAAAGTTTGTGGCCCGCACCATGTATATGTAATTTGTATTGCCCTTCGGGCAAGCAGCGCTAAATGCTTGAAGGTTTCACTTACCCCGCCCTTCTCCACGTCTCCAGCCGGTGTAGTGAAGAAAACTGTGTCTTGAAGCGTTCTGTGTCCTGAGCAGAGCGAGACTGCACACCCCCCCATCAACCAATCACAGTGTCTAAGCACTTTCATCAGCTGTTCGGGACACAGAACGCTTCAAGACACAGTTTTCTTCACTACACTGGAGAGGAGAAGCGCAGGACAGGTAAGGTTGTCTGTGTGTGTGTGAGCTGGGGGGAAAGACAATGCTACCTAATGTGGGGAACCTGCTGCTACCTAATGTGGGGGACCTGCTGACTACCTAATGTGGGGAACCTGCTGCCTACCTAATGTGGGGAACCTGCTGCCTACCTAATGTGGGGAACCTGCTGCCTACCTAATGTGGGGGACCTGCTACTACCTAATGTGGGGGACCTGCTACTGCCTAATGTGGGGAGCCTGCTTCTGCCTAATGTGGGGAGCCTGCTTCTGCCTAATGTGGGGAGCCTGCTTCTGCCTAATGTGGGGAGCCTGCTTCTGCCTAATGTGGGGAGCCTGCTTCTGCCTAATGTGGGGAGCCTGCTTCTGCCTAATGTGGGGAGCCTGCTTCTGCCTAATGTGGGGAGCCTGCTACTGCCTAATGTGGGGAGCCTGCTACTGCCTAATGGGGGAGCCTGCTACTGCCTAATGTGGGGAACCCCCAGAAGTAGCACCCCCATCATCCTTCAGCTCATGCTATTACCACACTGGGTAGGGGGAATGGGGGGGGGGGGGGTTGCTGGTGGATGATGGAGGTGCTACTGCTGGTGGAGGGTGTTGCTGGTGGATGATGAGGGGCGTATGTAAGGGGCGCATGCAGCCCAGCCTCATCCAGCTGCCAACTCCAGTGGCCCCCTGATAATTTGAGTTTGAGACCCCTGTTCTAAACAATCCTTCTATCTTCATGAGCTGCGCTCCACTGACTCTCGGTCATCACGTGTCGGTGCTCCTTGTCAGCACGAGGAGCCTGAAGACGCCACTAGCCAGCAGAGCCAGGAGCGCACCCTGCGTGGATGCGCGCACAGCGCTCGCTCCCGCCTGTCTGACAGGTGGGGAGCCTCACTGAGTATGAGATTTCGGACTCAGCCACCAGGCCAGCGTGAGTCCGAAATCACTAAAGAAGGGACTCCAAGGGAGACCCCTAGTGGCAAGAATCTCAAACACATAAAACACAAAGTATACATATTTTTTTTATTAGAACCCAATTACAAAATTATTTATATATATATATATATGTTAAAGTATAACAAGTATAAATAAATTTGATGAGAGGTACTCTTACCCCCCTTTTCCCAAATTCCATCTAAAAAATATATAAACATAATAAAAATAAACATATGTGGTATCGCTGTGTGCGTAAATGTCTGAAGTATAAAAATATATTGTTTAGTAAACCGCACGGTCCAAAGTCCAAAATAGTGTATTTTTGGTCACTTTTTATGCGATCAATAAGTCCAATCAAAACAAAAATGGTACCGATAAAAACTTCAGATCACAACACAAAAAATGAGTCCTTATACCGCCCCGTACCCGAAAAAAAAAAAATTATAGGGGTCAGAAAAGGATCATTTAAAATGTGTTAATTTTCCTGCATGAAGTTATGATTTTTTTCAGAAGTCCGACAAAATCACCTATATAAGTCGGGGATCATCTTAACCGTATGGACCTACAGAATAATGATGAGGTGTCTTTTTTACCGAAAATTGCACTGCACAGAAACGGAAGAACCCAAAATTACAAAATGGCGTTTTTTCTTCAATTTTGTCGCACAATAATTTTTTTCCCCCTTTTTGCTGTAGATTTTTGGGTAAAATTACTGTCATTACAAAGTAGAATATGTGGCGCAAAATAAAAAATCCTCATATGGTTTTTTTTTTAGGTGCAAAATTGAAAGGGTTAGGATTTTTAAAAGGTAAGGAGGAAAAAAGGAAAGTCCAAAAACAGAAAAAAACGCTGAGGCCTTAACCTTTTAAGGACACAGGGCGTACCTGTACGCCCTGTGCCAGGTCCCGGTGTTTAAAACGCGGTCAAGCCGTGACCCCGCATCACGCCGGGTCGGTCCCAGCTGCTGATGATAGCCGGGACCCTGGCCTAATAGCGCACGGCACATATAGTTGTTTGTGCTGCGCGCTATTAACCCTTCAGACACCGGCGATCAAAGTTGATCGCCGCGTCCAAAACAAAAGTAAAAGCTTCCTGGCAGCTCAGTCGGGCTTATCGGGACTATCGCGATAAAATCACGATGTCCCCCTATAACGCTGATCCATGCAAAGCTATGGCTTTGCAGGGATTAAGGTAAAAGTTCAGTGTGTGCAGTGTTATACTGATCATTGTTATCCCATAGGAGACTATAACACTGCACACACTGATCTCTTATACTGATCATTATTATCCCATAGATTATAACACTGCACACACTGATCTCTTATACTGATCATTGTTATCCCATAGGAGATTATAACACTGCACACACTGATCTCTTATACTGATCATTATTATCCCATAGGAGACTATAACACTGCACACACTGATCTCTTATACTGATCATTGTTATCCCATAGGAGACTATAAGAGATCAGTGTGTGCAGTGTTATAGTCTCCTATGGGATAATAATGATCAGTATAAGAGATCAGTGTGTGCAGTGTTATAATCTCCTATGGGATAACAATGATCAGTATAAGAGATCAGTGTGTGCAGTGTTATAATCTATGGGATAATAATGATCAGTATAAGAGATCAGTGTGTGCAGTGTTATAGTCTCCTATGGGATAATAATGATCAGTATAAGAGATCAGTGTGTGCAGTGTTATAGTCCCCTATGGGATAATAATGATCAGTATAAGAGATCAGTGTGATCAGTATTATAGTCTCCTATTGGATAATAATGATCAGTATAAGAGATCAGTGTGATCAGTATTATAGTCTCCTATGGGATAACAATGATCAGTATAAGAGATCAGTGTGTGCAGTGTTATAGTCTCCTATGGGATAAGAATGATCAGTATAAGAGATCAGTGTGTGCAGTGTTATAGTCTCCTATGGGATAACAATGATCAGTATAAGAGATCAGTGTGTGCAGTGTTATAGTCTCCTATGGGATAACAATGATCAGTATAAGAGATCAGTGTGTGCAGTGTTATATTCTCCTATGGGATAATAATGATCAGAATAAGAGATCAGTGTGTGCAGTGTTATAGTCTCGTATGGGATAATAATGATCAGTATAAGAGATCAGTGTGTGCAGTGTTATAGTCTCCTATGGGATAATAATGATCAGTATAAGAGATCAGTGTGTGCAGTGTTATAGTCTCCTATGGGATAACAATGATCAGTATAAGAGATCAGTGTGTGCAGTGTTATAGTCTCCTATGGGATAACAATGATCAGTATAAGAGATCAGTGTGTGCAGTGTTATATCTCCTATGGAATAATAATGATCAGTATAAGAGATCAGTGTGTGCAGTGTTATAGTCTCCTATGGAATAATAATGATCAGTATAAGAGATCAGTGTGTGCAGTGTTATAGTCTCCTATGGGATAACAATGATCAGTATAAGAGATCAGTGTGTGCAGTGTTCTAGACCCCGATGGGAGCTATAACACTGCAAAAAAAAGTTAATAAATGTGATTTAACCCCTTCCCTAATAAAAGTTTGAATCACCCCCCTTTTCCCATAAAAAAAACAGTGTAAATAAACATATATGGTGTCGCTGCGTGCGTAAATATATAATTAATTAAACCGCTCGGTCAATGGCGTACACACAAAAGAATTCCAAAGTCCAAAATAGTGTATTTTTGGTCACTTTTTATATAATGAAAAAATTAATAAAAAGCGATCAAAAAGTCCAATCAATGCAAAAATGTTACCGCTAAAAACTTCAGATCACGGCGCAAAAAATGAGCCTCATACCGCCCCAAACACGGAAAAATAAAGTTATAGGGGTCAGAAGAGGACAATTTTAAGCGTATACATTTTCCTGCATATAGTTATGATTTTCCAGAAGACAATATCCAACCTATATACCGTATATACTCGAGTATAAGCCGAGTTTTTCAGCACGATTTTTCGTGCTGAAAACACCCCCCTCGGCTTATACTCGAGTGAACTCTCCACCCGCAGTGGTCTTCAACCTGCGGACCTCCAGAGGTTTCAAAACTACAACTCCCAGCAAGCCCGGGCAGCCATCGGCTGTCCTGGCTTGCTGGGAGTTGTAGTTTTGAAACCTCCGGAGGTCCGCAGGTTGAAGACCACTGCGGCCTTCGACATCATCCAGCCCCCTCTCACCCCCCTTTAGTTCTGTACAGTACTCTCCTCCGCTCGGCGCTGGTCCGGTGCTGCAGGACTGTCCGGAGAGGAGGTGGTCCGGTGGGATAGTGGTTCCGGGCTGCTATCTTCACCGGGGAGGCCTCTTCTAAGCGCTTCGGGCCCGGCCTCAGAATAGTCACGTTGCCTTGACAACGACGCAGAGGTGCGTTCATTGCCAACGTACTTCTGCGTCATCGTCCAGGCAACGCCTCTATTTCGGGCCGGAAGCGCGGAGAAGAGGCCTTCCCGGTGAAGATAGCAGCCCGGAACCAGTATCCCACCGGACCACCTCCTCACCGGACAGTCCTGCAGGACCGGACCAGCGCCGACCGAAGGAGAGTACTGTACAGAACTAAGGGGGGTGAGAGGGGGCTGGATGATGTCGAAGGCCGCAGTGGTCTTCAACCTGCGGACCTCCGGAGGTTTCAAAACTACAACTCCCAGCAAGCCCGGACAGCCGATGGCTGCCCGAGCTTGCTGGGAGTTGTAGTTTTGAAACCTCTGGAGGTCCGCATGTTGAAGACCACTGCGGGCGGATGATGACAAGAGGATGATGAAGGGGGGGGGGGGGGGATGATGAAGGGGGGTTGGGATGATGACAAGGGGATGATGAAGGGGGGGAAGGGGGGTGTGGGATGATTACAAGGGGATGATGAAGGGGGGTGGGGATGACGAAGGGGTGTGTGTGGGATGATGATGAAGGGGGGTGGGGATGATGACAAGGGGATGATGAAGGGGGTGGGGATGATGACAAGGGGATGATGAAGGGGGGATGTGTGGGATGATGACAAGGGGATGATGAAGGGGGGTGGGGATGATGACAAGGGGATGATGAAGGGGGGATGTGTGGGATGATGACAGGTGATGATGAAGGGGGGATGTGGGGGATGATGGCAAGGGGATGATGAAGGGGGGATGTGTGGGATGATGACAAGGGGATGATGAAGGGGGGATGTGTGGGATGATGACAGGTGATGATGAAGGGGGGATGTGTGGGATGATGACAGGTGATGATGAAGGGGGGATGTGTGGGATGATGACAGGTGATGAAGGGGGGATGTGTGGGATGATGACAGGTGATGATGAAGGGGGGGATGTGTGGGATGATGACAGGTGATGATGAAGGGGGGATGTGTGGGATGATGACAGGTGATGATGAAGGGGGGATGTGGGGGATGATGACAAGGGGATGATGAAGGGGGGATGTGTGGGATGATGACAGGTGATGATGAAGGGGGGATGTGTGGGATGATGACAGGTGATGATGATGAGGGTCTGGATGATGACAGGCGGTGATGACGATGAGGATGTTAATGACGGGGGTCTGGATGATGACAGGGGGGGATGATGTATTTCCCACCCTAGGCTTATACTCGAGTCAATAACTTTTCCTGGGATTTTGGGTTGAAATTAGGGGTCTCGGCTTATACTCGGGTATATACGGTAAGTCGGGGATCATTATAACTGTATGGACCTACAGAATGAAGAGAAGGGGGCATTTATACCGAAAAATATACTGCGTAGAAACGGAAGCCCCCAAAAGTTACAAAATGACGTGTTTTCTTCAATTTTGTCGCACAATGATTTTTTTCTGTTTTACCGGGGATTTTTGGTAAAATGACTGATGTCCCTGCAAAGCAGAATTGGCGAAGCAAAAAATAAGCCACAATATGGATTTTTAGGTGGAAAATTGAAAGAGTTATGATTTTTAGAAGGTGAAGAGGAAAAAATGAAAATGCAAAAACAGAAAACCGCTGAGTCCAAGAATTAAAGGGGTACTCTGGTGGAATTATTATTATTATTATTATTATTATTTTTTTTTTTATCAACTGGTGCCAGAAAGTTAAACAGATTTGTAAATTACTTCTATTAAAAAATCTTAATCCTTTCTTGTTCCTTTATATTTATCAATAAAAGTTCTTAATTTTAAAAGAAAAAAAGATCTTAATCCTTTCAGTACTTATTAGCTGCTGAATACTGCAGAGGAAATTCTTTTATTTTTGTTTTGGAACACAGTGCTCTCTGCTGACCTCACGAGCACAGTGCTCTCTGCTGACATCTCTGTCCATTTTAGGAACTGTCCAGAGCAGCATATGTTTGCTAGGGGGATTTTCTCCTACTCTGGACAGTTCCTAAAATGGACAGAGATGTCAGCAGAGAGCACTGTGTTCCAAAAAGAAAAGAATTTCCTCTGTAGTATTCAGCAGATAATAAGTACTGGAAGGATTAAGATTTTTAAATGTACAAATCTGTTTAACTTTCTGGCACCAGTTGAAGAAAAGGTTTTCCACCGGAGTACTCCTTTATTAAGGGGTTAGTTGTCTATATGTAGACCCTATATATTGTTTGGCACATGTTGTGCATGTGATGCAGTACATGAGATGTGTGAGAGGATTTTAAAAGCTTGTTGTGTTATAGTGGAAGTTTTGTGCGTGTATTTGCAAATTATGCGTCTGGTGCGTCCTCAGGGGACATTCCCCTGGTGACATAACCGCTTCTTATTTGTTGACCACTGTTATCGACAGAAGTGAAAGGGCTGAGTGACAGAATGTTGCTTATTGTGCTGTTACGCTTGGCAACAAACCGGCATCCATCCTGTAAGGGCGCACGCACACCACGTTTTTGCCATACAGTTCCCGTATATGGTTTCAAGTTAAAAACCGAACGGGACCGTATAGAAAACCGTACGGGACCATATAGAAAACCGTATGCATTGACTTAACATTTGTAAACCGTATGTCAAACTCATCATCCGGTTTAGTCCTTCTTGCGTCTTATACGGCTTTGTACGTTTTTTTTTTACCCGTACCCAAAACCGTAGTCTACCACGTTTTTTGGTCCGGGTGAAAAACCGTTATCCCATAGGAGACTATAACACGGCACACACTAATCTCTTATACTGATCATTGTTATCCCATAGGAGACTATAACACGGCACACACTAATCTCTTATACTGATCATTGTTATCCCATAGGAGACTATAACACGGCACACACTAATCTCTTATACTGATCATTGTTATCCCATAGGAGACTATAACACTGATCACACTGATCTCTTATACTGATCATTATTATCCCATAGGAGACTATAACACTGCACACACTGATCTCTTATACTGATCATTATTATCCCATAGGGACCTATAACACTGATCACACTGATCTCTTATACTGATCATTATTATCCCATAGGAGACTATAACACTGCACACACTGATCTCTTATACTGATCATTGTTATCCCATAGGAGACTATAACACTGCACACACTGATCTCTTATACTGATCATTGTTATCCCATAGGAGACTATAACACTGCACACACTGATCTCTTATACTGATCATTATTAACCCATAGGAGACTATAACACTGCACACACTGATCTCTTATACTGATCATTATTATCCCATAGGGACCTATAACACTGCACACACTGATCTCTTATACTGATCATTGTTATCCCATAGGAGACTATAACACTGCACACATTGATCTCTTATACTGATCATTATTATCCCATAGGGACCTATAACACTGCACACACTGATCTCTTATACTGATCATTATTATCCCATAGGAGACTATAACACTGCACACACTGATCTCTTATACTGATCATTGTTATCCCATAGGAGACTATAACACTGCACACACTGATCTCTTACACTGATCATTATTATCCCATAGGAGACTATAACACTGCACACACTGATCTCTTATACTGATCATTATTATCCCATAGGAGACTATAACACTGCACACACTGATCTCTTATACTGATCATTGTTATCCCATAGGAGACTATAACACTGCACACACTGATCTCTTACACTGATCATTATTATCCCATAGGAGACTATAACACTGCACACACTGATCTCTTATACTGATCATTATTATCCCATAGGAGACTATAACACTGCACACACTGATCTCTTACACTGATCATTATTATCCCATAGGAGACTATAACACTGCACACACTGATCTCTTATACTGATCATTGTTATCCCATAGGAGACTATAACACTGCACACACTGATCTCTTACACTGATCATTATTATCCCATAGGAGACTATAACACTGCACACACTGATCTCTTATACTGATCATTATTATCCCATAGGAGACTATAACACTGCACACACTGATCTCTTACACTGATCATTATTATCCCATAGGAGACTATAACACTGCACACACTGATCTCTTATACTGATCATTATTATCCCATAGGAGACTATAACACTGCACACACTGATCTCTTATACTGATCATTATTATCCCATAGGCGACTATAACACTGCACACACTGATCTCTTATACTGATCATTATTTTCCCATAGGGACCTATAACACTGCACACACTGATCTCTTATACTGATCATTATTATCCCATAGGAGACTATAACACTGCACACACTGATCTCTTATACTGATCATTATTATCCCATAGGGACCTATAACACTGCACACACTGATCTCTTATACTGATCATTATTATCCCATAGGAGACTATAACACTGCACACACTGATCTCTTATACTGATCATTATTATCCCATAGGAGACTATAACACTGCACACACTGATCTCTTATACTGATCATTGTTATCCCATAGGAGACTATAACACTGCACACACTGATCTCTTACACTGATCATTATTATCCCATAGGAGACTATAACACTGCACACACTGATCTCTTATACTGATCATTATTATCCCATAGGAGACTATAACACTGCACACACTGATCTCTTACACTGATCATTATTATCCCATAGGAGACTATAACACTGCACACACTGATCTCTTATACTGATCATTATTATCCCATAGGAGACTATAACACTGCACACACTGATCTCTTATACTGATCATTGTTATCCCATAGGAGACTATAACACTGCACACACTGATCTCTTACACTGATCATTATTATCCCATAGGAGACTATAACACTGCACACACTGATCTCTTATACTGATCATTGTTATCCCATAGGAGACTATAACACTGCACACACTGATCTCTTACACTGATCATTATTATCCCATAGGAGACTATAACACTGCACACACTGATCTCTTATACTGATCATTATTATCCCATAGGAGACTATAACACTGCACACACTGATCTCTTATACTGATCATTATTATCCCATAGGAGACTATAACACTGCACACACTGATCTCTTATACTGATCATTATTTTCCCATAGGGACCTATAACACTGCAGGAAGTTATACTCGCCTGTCCCCGCCGCTCCGGACTGTCACCGCTGGCCTGGATGTCGCCCTCCATCGTGGTCGCCGTGGTCGTCTCTGCTGCCTGGTATTGTCGCTCTTCATTGCCGTTATCACGTGGCTGCGTACGCCGCTCCTATTGGATGACGGGACGGCGTGCGCGGCGATGTGATGTGGATCCTGAAGAGAATGGTCTGGAGCGCCGGGGACAGGTGAGTGATCGTCAGCAGACCACAAGGGGCACCTTAAACGGTTATCCGGCGGTAGCTGAAGCCGTCTGCGCTGCAGGATAACCGTTTATGCGATGGCCCCGTCATACAAAAGCATCGTATGTTGTAGGGCCGGGCGGTATATCGGTTCATACCAAATACCCCAATTTTTTTCTGCACGATATGAATTGTCCCAATACCGCAATACCGATTGGGCCCCTCCCCCCCGGATGCATCATCACCTGCAGATGAGTTGCCGCGGCGCTTTAAATGAATGACTTGCGGGCTGCTGGCAAGCTATCACCACCCCGTGCAAGCGCTAAAAGCCTGGGAGGTGACAGCTTCTGACTCGCAACTTAAAGGAAAACTGTCAGATATTATTTCCCGCACTATCCGCAGATACGGATGGATAGTGTGGGAGACGCCGATTCCAACGAGCTCTACCTTACCCGGATCCGCCCAGTCGTTCGCCCGCAATTGTAGTTTTATTCTATGTGTAAATCTTGCTGTAACTGGCAGGGGTGGGGCTTCTGCAGGTAAGTGACAGTGACGTCAGCGCCGCTTATGAATATTAATCCCCCCTCCCTCCAGTTAGGAACAGCGAAGAGAGGGAGAACTGGAGGGAGGGGGAAGAATATTCATAAGCGGCGCTAACATCACTGCCAGTTAACCTGCAAAAGCCCCGCCCCTGCCAGTTACAGCAAGATATACACATAGAATAAAACTACAATTGCAGGCGAATGGCCGGGCGGATTCGTGTAAGGTAGAGCTCGTTTTGATCAGCGTCTCCCGCACTATCCATCAGTACCTGCGGATAGTGCAGGAGAAAATATCTGACAGTTTTCCTTTTTAATAGTTTCCAGCGGCGCGGCTGCATCTCATTCATTCACAGCGCCGGCGGCCCGCATCTCATTCATTTACAGCGCCGTGGCCCGCATCTCATTCATTTACAGCGCCTGCGGCCCCACATCTCATTCATTTACAGCGCTGGCGGCCCGCATCTCATTCATCTAAGGCGCCGTGGCCCCCATCTCATTCATTTACAGCGCCGGCGGCCCCCATCTCATTCATTTACAGCGCCGGCGGCCCGCATCTCATTCATTTACAGCGCCGGCGGCCCGCATCTCATTCATTTACAGCGCCTGCGGCCCCACATCTCATTCATTTACAGCGCCGTGGCCCCCATCTCATTCATTTACTGCGCCGGCGGCCCGCATCTCATTCATTTACAGCGCCGGCGGCCCGCATCTCATTCATTTACAGCGCTGTGGCCCCGCATCTCATTCATTTACAGCGCCGGCGGCCCGCATCTCATTCATTTACAGCGCCTGCGGCCCCACATCTCATTCATTTACAGCGCTGGCGGCCCGCATCTCATTCATCTAAGGCGCCGTGGCCCGCATCTCATTCATTTACAGCGCCGGCGGCCCGCATCTCATTCATTTACAGCGCCTGCGGCCCCACATCTCATTCATTTACAGCGCCGTGGCCCCCATCTCATTCATTTACAGCGCCGGCGGCCCCCATCTCATTCATTTACAGCGCCGGCGGCCCGCATCTCATTCATTTACAGCACCGGCGGCCCGCATCTCATTCATTTACGGCGCCGCGGCCTGTATCTCATTCATTTACAGCGCCTGCGGCCCCCATCTCATTCATTTACAGCGCCGGCGGCCCGCATCTCATTCATTTATAGCGCCGACGGCCCCACATCTCATTTATTTACAGCGCTCGCAGCCCGCATCTCATTCATTTACAGCGCCGGCGGCCCGCATCTCATTCATTTACAGCGCTAGCGGCCCGCATGTCATTCATTTACAGCGCTGGCGGCCCGCATCTCATTCATTTACAGCGCCGGTTGCCCGCATCTCATTCATTTACAGCGCTGGCGGCCCGCATCTCATTCATTTACAGCGCCGGCGACCTGCATCTCATTCATTTACAGCGCCGGCGGCCCGCATCTCATTCATTCACAGCGCCGGCGGCCCGCATCTCATTCATTTAAATCGCCGGCTGCCCGCATTTCATTCATTTAAAGGGGTACTCTGCCCCAAAGGATAGGGGATAAGATGTCAGATCGCCGGGGTCCCGCTGCTGGGGACCCAGGGGATCGCTGCTGCAGCACCCCACTATCATTACTGCGCAGAGCGAGATCGCTCTGCACGTAATGACGGGCAATACAGGGGCCGGAGCATCGTTACGTCACGGCTCCGCCCCTCGTGATGTCACGGCCCGCCCTGTCAATACAAGTCTATGGGAAGGGGGCGTGGCGGTCGTCACGCCCCCTGCCATAGACTTACATTAAGGGGACGGGCCGTGATGTCATGAGGGGCGGAGCCATGACGTCACGCTGCTCCGGCCCCTGTATCGCCCGTCATTACGCACAGAGCGAACTCTCTCTGTGCAGTAATGATGGCGGGGTGCTGCAGTGGCGATCCCCGGGGTCCCCAGCAGCGGGACCGCGGCGATCTAACATCTTATCCCCTATCCAAAGGGGCAGTGTACTTCTTTAAAGCGCCGGCGGCCCGCATCTCATTCATCTAAAGCGCCGGCGGCCCGCATCTCATTCATCTAAAGCGCCGGCTTCCCGCATCTCATTCA
Organism: Hyla sarda; assembly: GCF_029499605.1. Lineage (NCBI taxonomy): Eukaryota > Metazoa > Chordata > Amphibia > Anura > Hylidae > Hyla > Hyla sarda. The sequence continues at coordinate 188,219 of NC_079189.1, read as the reverse complement.
TCTAAAGCGCCGGCTTCCCGCATCTCATTCATCTAAAGCGCCGGCTTCCCGCATCTCATTCATCTAAAGCGCCGGCGGCCTGCATCTCATTCATCTAAAGCGCCAGCGGCCCGCATCTCATTCATTTACAGCGCCGGCGGCCTGCATCTCATTGATTTACAGCGCCGGCGGCCCGCATCTCATTCATTTAAAGCGCCGGCTTCTCGCATCTCATTCATTTAAAGCGCCGGCGGACCGCATCTCATTCATTTAAAGCGCCGCGGCCCGCATCTCATTCATCTAAAGCGCCGCAGCCCGCATCTCATTCATCTAAAGCGCCGCAGCCCGCATCTCATTCATCTAAAGCGCCGGCGGCCCGCATCTCATTCATTTACAGCGCCGTGGCCCGCATCTCATTCATTTAAAGCGCCGCGGCCCGCATCTCATTCATCTAAAGCGCCGCAGCCCGCATCTCATTCATCTAAAGCGCCGGCGGCCCGCATCTCATTCATTTAAAGCGCCGGTGGCCCGCATCTCATTCATTTAAAGCGCAGGCGGGCCGCATCTCATTCATCTAAAGCGCCGGCGGCCCGCATCTCATTCATTTAAAGCGCCGGCGGCCCGCATCTCAATCATCTAAAGCGCCGGCGGCCCGCATCTCATTCATTTAAAGCGCCGGCGGCCCGCATCTCATTCATCTAAAGCGCCGGCGGCCCGCATCTCATTCATTTAAAGCGCCGGCGGCCCGCATCTCATTCATTTAAAGCGCCAGCGGCCCCCATCTCATTAATCTAAAGCGCCGGAGGCCCGCATCTCATTCATTTAAAGCGCCGGCTTCCCGCATCTCATTCATTTAAAGCGCCGGCTTCCCGCATCTCATTCATTTAAAGCGCCGGCGGCCCGCATCTCATTCATCTAAAGCGCCGGCGGCCCGCATCTCGTTCATCTAAAGCGCCGGCGGCCCGCATCTCATTCATTTAAAGCGCCGGTGGCCCGCATCTCATTCATTTAAAGCGCAGGCGGGCCGCATCTCATTCATCTAAAGCGCCGGCGGCCCGCATCTCATTCATTTAAAGCGCCGGCGGCCCGCATCTCAATCATCTAAAGCGCCGGCGGCCCGCATCTCATTCATTTAAAGCGCCGGCGGCCCGCATCTCATTCATCTAAAGCGCCGGCGGCCCGCATCTCATTCATTTAAAGCGCCGGCGGCCCGCATCTCATTCATTTAAAGCGCCAGCGGCCCCCATCTCATTAATCTAAAGCGCCGGAGGCCCGCATCTCATTCATTTAAAGTGCCGGCTTCCCGCATCTCATTCATTTAAAGCGCCGGCTTCCCGCATCTCATTCATTTAAAGCGCCGGCGGCCCGCATCTCATTCATCTAAAGCGCCGGCGGCCCGCATCTCGTTCATCTAAAGCGCCGGCGGCCCGCATCTCATTCATCTAAAGCGCCGGCTTCCCGCATCTCATTCATCTAAAGCGCCGGCGGCCCGCATCTCATTCATCTAAAGCGCCGGCTTCCCGCATCTCATTCATCTAAAGCGCCGGCTTCCCGCATCTCATTCATCTAAAGCGCCGGCTTCCCGCATCTCATTCATCTAAAGCATCGGTGGCCCGCATCTCATTCATCTAAAGCGCCGGCTTCCCGCATCTCATTCATCTAAAGCACCGGCTTCCCGCATCTCATTCATCTAAAGCGCCGGCTTCCCGCATCTCATTCATCTAAAGCGCCAGCGGCCCGCATCTCATTGATTTACAGCGCCGTCGGCCCGCATCTCATTGATTTACAGCGCCGGCGGCCCGCATCTCATTCATTTAAAGCGCCGGCTTCCCGCATCTCATTCATTTACAGCGCCGGCTTCCCGCATCTCATTCATCTAAAGCATCGGTGGCCCGCATCTCATTCATCTAAAGCGCCGGCTTCCCGCATCTCATTCATCTAAAGCACCGGCTTCCCGCATCTCATTCATCTAAAGCGCCGGCTTCCCGCATCTCATTCATCTAAAGCGCCAGCGGCCCGCATCTCATTGATTTACAGCGCCGTCGGCCCGCATCTCATTGATTTACAGCGCCGGCGGCCCGCATCTCATTCATTTAAAGCGCCGGCTTCCCGCATCTCATTCATTTACAGCGCCGGCTTCCCGCATCTCATTCATTTAAAGCGCCGGTGGCCCGCATCTCATTCATCTAAAGCGCCGGTGGCCCGCATCTCATTCATTTAAAGCGCAGGCGGCCCGCATCTCATTCATTTAAAGCGCCGGTGGCCCGCATCTCATTCATTTAAAGCGCAGGCGGCCCGCATCTCATTCATCTAAAGCGCCGGCGGCCCGCATCTCATTCATTTAAAGCGCCGGCGGCCCGCATCTCATTCATTTAAAGCGCCGGCTTCCCGCATCTCATTCATTTAAAGCGCCGGCGGCCCGCATCTCATTCATCTAAAGCGCCGGCGGCCCGCATCTCATTCATTTAAAGCGCCGGCGGCCCGCATCTCATTAATCTAAAGCGCCGGAGGCCCGCATCTCATTCATCTAAAGCGCCGGCGGCCCCCATCTCATTCATTTAAAGCGCCGGCTTCCCGCATCTCATTCATTTAAAGCACCGGCTTCCCGCATCTCATTCATTTAAAGCGCAGGCGGGCCGCATCTCATTCATCTAAAGCGCCGGCGGCCCGCATCTCATTCATTTAAAGCGCCGGCGGCCCGCATCTCAATCATCTAAAGCGCCGGCGGCCCGCATCTCATTCATTTAAAGCGCCGGCGGCCCCCATCTCATTCATCTAAAGCGCCGGCGGCCCGCATCTCATTCATTTAAAGCGCCGGCGGCCCGCATCTCATTCATTTAAAGCGCCAGCGGCCCCCATCTCATTAATCTAAAGCGCCGGAGGCCCGCATCTCATTCATTTAAAGTGCCGGCTTCCCGCATCTCATTCATTTAAAGCGCCGGCTTCCCGCATCTCATTCATTTAAAGCGCCGGCGGCCCGCATCTCATTCATCTAAAGCGCCGGCGGCCCGCATCTCGTTCATCTAAAGCGCCGGCGGCCCGCATCTCATTCATCTAAAGCGCCGGCTTCCCGCATCTCATTCATCTAAAGCGCCGGCGGCCCGCATCTCATTCATCTAAAGCGCCGGCTTCCCGCATCTCATTCATCTAAAGCGCCGGCTTCCCGCATCTCATTCATCTAAAGCGCCGGCTTCCCGCATCTCATTCATCTAAAGCATCGGTGGCCCGCATCTCATTCATCTAAAGCGCCGGCTTCCCGCATCTCATTCATCTAAAGCACCGGCTTCCCGCATCTCATTCATCTAAAGCGCCGGCTTCCCGCATCTCATTCATCTAAAGCGCCAGCGGCCCGCATCTCATTGATTTACAGCGCCGTCGGCCCGCATCTCATTGATTTACAGCGCCGGCGGCCCGCATCTCATTCATTTAAAGCGCCGGCTTCCCGCATCTCATTCATTTACAGCGCCGGCTTCCCGCATCTCATTCATCTAAAGCATCGGTGGCCCGCATCTCATTCATCTAAAGCGCCGGCTTCCCGCATCTCATTCATCTAAAGCACCGGCTTCCCGCATCTCATTCATCTAAAGCGCCGGCTTCCCGCATCTCATTCATCTAAAGCGCCAGCGGCCCGCATCTCATTGATTTACAGCGCCGTCGGCCCGCATCTCATTGATTTACAGCGCCGGCGGCCCGCATCTCATTCATTTAAAGCGCCGGCTTCCCGCATCTCATTCATTTACAGCGCCGGCTTCCCGCATCTCATTCATTTAAAGCGCCGGTGGCCCGCATCTCATTCATCTAAAGCGCCGGTGGCCCGCATCTCATTCATTTAAAGCGCAGGCGGCCCGCATCTCATTCATTTAAAGCGCCGGTGGCCCGCATCTCATTCATTTAAAGCGCAGGCGGCCCGCATCTCATTCATCTAAAGCGCCGGCGGCCCGCATCTCATTCATTTAAAGCGCCGGCGGCCCGCATCTCATTCATTTAAAGCGCCGGCTTCCCGCATCTCATTCATTTAAAGCGCCGGCGGCCCGCATCTCATTCATCTAAAGCGCCGGCGGCCCGCATCTCATTCATTTAAAGCGCCGGCGGCCCGCATCTCATTAATCTAAAGCGCCGGAGGCCCGCATCTCATTCATCTAAAGCGCCGGCGGCCCCCATCTCATTCATTTAAAGCGCCGGCTTCCCGCATCTCATTCATTTAAAGCACCGGCTTCCCGCATCTCATTCATTTAAAGCGCCGGCGGCCCGCATCTCATTCATCTAAAGAGCCGGCGGCCCGCATCTCATTCATTTAAAGCGCCGGCGGCCCGCATCTCATTAATCTAAAGCGCCGGAGGCCCGCATCTCATTCATCTAAAGCGCCGGCGGCCCCCATCTCATTCATTTAAAGCGCCGGCTTCCCGCATCTCATTCATTTAAAGCGCCGGCTTCCCGCATCTCATTCATCTAAAGCGCCGGCGGCCCGCATCTCATTCATTTAAAGCGCCTGCGGCCCGCATCTCATTCATTTAAAGCGCCGGCGGCCCGCATCTCATTCATTTAAAGCGCCGGCGGCCCGCATCTCATTCATCTAAAGCGCCGGCGGCCCGCATCTCATTCATTTAAAGCGCCGGCGGCCCGCATCTCATTCATTTAAAGCGCCGGCTTCCCGCATCTCATTCATTTAAAGCGCCGGCGGCCCGCATCTCATTCATCTAAAGCGCCGGCGGCCCGCATCTCATTCATTTAAAGCGCCGGCGGCCCGCATCTCATTAATCTAAAGCGCCGGAGGCCCGCATCTCATTCATCTAAAGCGCCGGCGGCCCCCATCTCATTCATTTAAAGCGCCGGCTTCCCGCATCTCATTCATTTAAAGCACCGGCTTCCCGCATCTCATTCATTTAAAGCGCCGGCGGCCCGCATCTCATTCATCTAAAGAGCCGGCGGCCCGCATCTCATTCATTTAAAGCGCCGGCGGCCCGCATCTCATTAATCTAAAGCGCCGGAGGCCCGCATCTCATTCATCTAAAGCGCCGGCGGCCCCCATCTCATTCATTTAAAGCGCCGGCTTCCCGCATCTCATTCATTTAAAGCGCCGGCTTCCCGCATCTCATTCATCTAAAGCGCCGGCGGCCCGCATCTCATTCATTTAAAGCGCCTGCGGCCCGCATCTCATTCATTTAAAGCGCCGGCGGCCCGCATCTCATTCATTTAAAGCGCCGGCGGCCCGCATCTCATTCATCTAAAGCGCCGGCGGCCCGCATCTCATTCATTTAAAGCGCCGGCGGCCCGCATCTCATTCATCTAAAGCGCCTGCGCCCTTTTCTACAAGCTGCGGAACTAGGTCCTTGCATGGAACTCTTGACATGATAGGGTAAAAGTTCTCGTTGGGAATCCTAAGGCGGATTTTTGTGGATGTAACACATTTTTCATGGTGCCGATTTTCAAGCTCCAAATCCATAAGTTCTATGGTGGCTACTTGTTCCTGAAGAGACACTTTGTTAGGAATACGGGTGCTACCTTTGCCAATTAAATAATTCCTGGTAGAGTCGAATTCTATTTCTTCACTCCGGTGTTCCATTAAACAAAAATACCTTTTTACCGTGAGCAACCTAATAAACCTGTTTATGTCCCAAAGTGTCTGATAGAAATGAAAGGGGTACTCCGCTGCTCAGTGTTTGGAACAAACTGTTCCGAACACTGGAGCCCCGCCCCCTCATGATGCCCCACCCCCTCAATGCATGTCTATGGGAGGGGGTGTGGCAGCCGTCACGCCCCCTCCCATAGACTTGCATTGAGGGGGCGGGGCGTGACATCAGGAGGGGGTGGGGCTATGATGTCACAAGCTACCGACTCCAGCTTTTGGAACAGTTTGGTCCAAACGCTGAGCAGCAGAGTACCCCTTTAAGCTGTGCTTCTGGTACAAAACAACCTTTAGTGAGAATATTGATCTGATCCTTAGTGAAAACGCATGCCGACATGTTAATAACTGTACATTCCGTGGTCTCTGTATTATTTAGGGCTTCATGTTGTCGTTCCGGCCATATTTTTGCCCTCTGGTTCTTACGCCCTGTGCGTCTGGATTTTTTTCTTTTTATTTGGGTCGTTTTTTTGGTTTCATTGACCTCTCGTGCACCTTGTTAGTATAGCTTGTTTGTTCCCCGTTTTTTGCATGTCGGGGATCTGGGGTTCTTGGGGTGTTATTTCGTGTCGATCTCTCGTCCCCAGACTCTCATAATTGGCTGAGGAGAAGGTGACTTTTTACTCAGTGTGTTTTTATTGTGCGTTTTCTTGAGTATTGATTTTGCCCATTTGCCCCTGTCTTCCCTTACATAGCTCCTCCTGGTGGCTCAGTCTTCCCTTACATAGCTCCTCCTGGTGGCTCAGTCTTCCCTTACATAGCTCCTCCTGGTGGCTCAGTCTTCCCTTACATAGCTCCTCCTGGTGGCTCAGTCTTCCCTTACATAGCTCCTCCTGGTGGCTCAGTCTTCCCTTACATAGCTCCCCCTGGTGGATTAGTCTTCCCTTACATAGCTCCTCCTGGTGGCTCAGTCTTCCCTTACATAGCTCCTCCTGGTGGCTCAATCTTCCCTTACATAGCTCCTCCTGATGGATCAGTCTTCCCTTACATAGCTCCCCCTGGTGGATCAGTCTTCCCTTACATAGCTCCTCCTGGTGGCTCAGTCTTCCCTTACATAGCTCCTCCTGGTGGCTCAATCTTCCCTTACATAGCTCCTCCTGATGGCTCAGTCTTCCCTTACATAGCTCCTCCTGGTGGCTCAGTCTTCCCTTACATAGCTCCTCCTGGTGGATCAGTCTTCCCTTACATAGCTCCCCCTGGTGGCTCAGTCTTCCCTTACATAGCTCCTCCTGGTGGATCAGTCTTCCCTTACATAGCTCCTCCTGGTGGCTCCGTCTTCTCTTACATAGCTCCTTCTGGTGGATCAGTCTTCCCTTACATAGCTCCTCCTGGTGGCTCAGTCTTCTCTTACATAGCTCCTCCTGGTGGCTCAGTCTTCCCTTACATAGCTCCTCCTGGTGGCTCCGTCTTCTTTTACATAGCTCCTCCTGGTGGCTCAGTCTTCCCTTACATAGCTCCTCCTGGTGGCTCAGTCTTCCCTTACATAGCTCCTCCTGGTGGATCAGTCTTCCCTTACATAGCTCCCCCTGGTGGCTCAGTCTTCCCTTACATAGCTCCCCCTGGTGGATCAGTCTTCCCTTACATAGCTCCTCCTGGTTGTTCAGTCTTCCCTTACATAGCTCCTCCTGGTGGCTCAGTCTTCCCTTACATAGCTCCCCCTGGTGGCTCAGTCTTCCCTTACATAGCTCCTTCTGGTGGATCAGTCTTCCCTTACATAGCTCCTCCTGGTGGATCAGTCTTCCCTTACATAGCTCCTCCTGGTGGCTCCGTCTTCTCTTACATAGCTCCTCCTGGTGTCTCAGTCTTCTCTTACATAGCTCCTCCTGGTGGCTCAGTCTTCTCTTACATAGCTCCTCCTGGTGGCTCAGTCTTCCCTTACATAGCTCCCCCTGGTGGCTCAGTCTTCCCTTACATAGCTCCTCCTGGTTGTTCAGTCTTCCCTTACATAGCTCCTCCTGGTGGCTCAGTCTTCCCTTACATAGCTCCCCCTGGTGGCTCAGTCTTCCCTTACATAGCTCCTTCTGGTGGATCAGTATTCTCTTACATAGCACCCCCTGGTGGCTCAGCCTTCCCTTACATAGCTCCTCCTGGTGGATCAGTCTTACCTTACATAGCTCCTCCTGGTGGATCAGTCTTCCCTTACATAGCTCCTCCTGGTGGCTCCGTCTTCTCTTACATAGCTCCTCCTGGCGTCTCAGTCTTCTCTTACATAGCTCCTCCTGGTTGTTCAGTCTTCCCTTACATAGCTCCTCCTGGTGGCTCAGTCTTCTCTTACATAGCTCCTCCTGGTTGTTCAGTCTTCCCTTACATAGCTCCTCCTGGTGGCTCAGTCTTCCCTTACATAGCTCCCCCTGGTGGCTCAGTCTTCCCTTACATAGCTCCTTCTGGTGGATCAGTCTTCTCTTACATAGCTCCTCCTGGTGGCTCAGCCTTCCCTTACATAGCTCCTCCTGGTGGATCAGTCTTACCTTACATAGCTCCTCCTGGTGGATCAGTCTTCCCTTACATAGCTCCTCCTGGTGGCTCCGTCTTCTCTGACATAGCTCCTCCTGGTGTCTCAGTCTTCTCTTACATAGCTCCCCCTGGTGGCTCAGTCTTCCCTTACATAGCTCCCCCTGGTGGCTCAGTCTTCTCTTACATAGCTCCTCCTGGTGGCTCAGTCTTCCCTTACATAGCTCCTCCTGGTGGCCCAGCCTTCCCTTACATAGCTCCTCCTCTCCTAGTGGCCCAGCCTTCCCTTACATAGCTCCTCCTGGTGGATCAGTCTTCTCTTACATAGCTCCTCCTGGTGGCTCAGTCTTCCCTTACATAGCTCCTCCTGGTGGCTCAGTCTTCCCTTACATAGCTCCCCCTGGTGGCTCAGTCTTCTCTTACATAGCTCCTCCTGGTGTCTCAGTCTTCCCTTACATAGCTCCTCCTGGTGGCTCAGTCTTCTCTTACATTGCTCCCCCTGGTGGCTCAGTCTTCCTTTACATGGATCTCACTTATATGGTCTTCAGAGCCTGTGTACACCTTTTTATCTACCACTATATGGTCACTGTATGAGGGATGCTGGAGAAGCAGCGTGAATGGATGAGCCCTTCCTGTCAGGTGTTAACAGTCCTGTAGTGTAATGGTTGGGGGAGAGGAGACCTCTAAATTACATCTAACTCTAGTTCTCAGTTCTGGATATAGAAGTTGGACTAGAGATAAGAATGTGAGGCCTATGTTACCTCCACCTCCCTGTACAATGACCTCGCCACAGGTCACAGAGCATGCCCAGAAAGGGAGTCAATAGGGTCCCATCCAGTCTATTGTTTCCTATGATCATATATCAATAATCACTAATACCAGTATACATGGAGTAATATTATCATCATACATATTACCATTATACTGTTACTGACCAAATCCCGTATACTGAGACCAAAATTAATAATAATACCTGTATACAAGGAGGAATATTATCACCATACATATTACCATTATACTGTTACTGACCAAATCCTGTATACTGAGACCAAAATTAACAATAATACCAGTATACAAGGAGGAATATTATCACCATTCATATTACCATTATACTGTTACTGACCAAATCTTGTATACTGAGACCAATATTACCAATAATACCAGTATACAAGGAGGATTATCATCACCATACATATTACCATTATACTGTTACTGACCAAATCCTGTATACTGAGACCAAAATTAACAATAATACCAGTATACAAGGAGGAATATTATCACTATACACATTACCATCATACTGTTACTGACCAAATCCCATATACTGACACCAATATTACCTATAATACCAATATACAAAGAGTAATATTATCACCATACATATTACCATCATACTGTTACTGACCAAATCCTGTATACTGAGACCAATATTACCAATAATACCAGTATTCAAGCAGGAAAATTTCAATAGGACAATAATCCCAAACATACAGGAAAGAAAGAAAATAAAGCTGCTAGAATGGCCTGACCCATCACATGACTTATATCCGATTGAGAACCTATGGAAATAAGGTAAGCTACCATCGGCCTCTTCTATGGATAGTTATCTTCACATCCTGAAAGTTCCACGGGCCTCTTCTACGGATTATGATCTTTACATTCTGAAGGTTCTGCTGGCCCCTTTTATGGATCATGATCTTCATATCCTGAGGGTGAAAAGCGGCCCACACCATCATGTTCTTTCTTCTTTACTTCATTGTTGGTGTTTTTAGGGTGATGTGCGGGGTCATTTCTCATAGAAAAGGCCCGTGGAACCTTCAGGATATGAAAACCATGATCCATAAAAAAGGACTGAGGAACCTTCAGGATGTGAAGATCATGATCCATAGAATAGGCCCACAGAACCTTTAGGATCTGAAGACTGTGTGGAAGAATGGTTCAGAATCCCCCCAGAACAATGCAGGAGACTAGTTTTTCCATACAGGAGGCCTCTCGGAGCCGTTATCACCAACAAAGGTTCTGTACAAAGTATTCAAGAAATATCAAGATGTGTTTTCAATACTTTGCCCTTGTCATGTGACATTATTACAAATCATTTTTTTTAATGTGTATGGATTGTATCCCGGAGTGACCCCAAAAAGAAGGAAACTTTAAAGGGGTGGGTGGGGTGGGGGGGGGGGGAAGAGAGATCATCTCCTCTGTATTCTCTTCTGGGGTCAGGGGACCATGAAAAACTGCATCTAAACTTCATGTATGTTTCTAACCTAATAATAATTTATACATTTCCCATAATCCATTTTTATCCCAACAGGAAATCCCAGTAAGAACATAGAAGACGTCATGTTATCTGTGAGTGATAAAGGAGAAGATGGAGAGATCATGGAGCGCTCCTCAGGACAAGATGGAGAGATCATGGAGCGCTCCTCAGGACAAGATGGAGAGATCATGGAGCGCTCCTCAGGACAAGATGGAGAGATCATGGAGCGCTCCTCAGGACAAGATGGAGAGATCATGGAGCGCTCCTCAGGACAAGATGGAGAGATCATGGAGCGCTCCTCAGGACAAGATGGAGAGATCATGGAGCGCTCCTCAGGACAAGATGGAGAGATCATGGAGCGCTCTTCAGGAGAAGATGGAGAGATCATGGAGCGCTCCTCAGGAGATGACCTTCTTACCCCTAATGTCCATCCAGATCTATCCTATAATAATCCCCCTGATCATGAGGAACCTTCTCCTGACCAACCACACATTGTTACCACAAGGACAGAGAAGAAAGGGGGGAAAAGGATTCAATGTGATGAATGTGGGAAAGAGTTTACAACAAGAACCAACCTTGTTATACATATAAGAAGTCACACAGGCGAGAAGCCATATTCATGTTCAGAATGTGGAAAATGCTTTATAAGTAAATCACATCTTACTAGACATGAGCGAATTCACACAGGAGTGAAGCCATATTCATGCTCAGAATGTGATAAATGTTATACATCTAAATCAAACCTTGTTATACATATGAGAAGTCACACAGGTGAGAAGCCATATTCATGTTCAGAATCCTTTACATATAAATCATCACATGAAAAGAGTCACATAGAGAATCCATATTCATGTTCTGAATGTGGAAAATGCTTTGCAAGCAAAGGATATCTTGCTGTACATGAGCGAATTCACACAGGAGAGAAGCCATATTCATGCTCAGAATGTGGGAATTTTTTTACACGGAAAGGACATCTTGTTAGACACTTGAGAATCCACACAGGGAAGAAACCATATTCATCTTCAGAATGTCAAAAATCCTTTACATATAAATCATCACATGAAAGAAGTGGCATAGTGAAGCCATATTCATGTTCTGAATGTTGCAAATGTTTTTTAAATAAATTTAGCCTTGTTAGACATAAGAAAATTCACACAGGAGAGGGGCCAAATTCATGTTCAGAATGTGAGAAATGCTTTGCTAGTAAATCAGAGCTCATTGTACACGAGAGAAGTCACACAGGGGAAAAACCATATTCGTGTTCAGAATGTGGGAAATGTTTTCAACATAAATCACATCTTGTTAGACATGAGAAAATTCACACAGGAGAGAAGCCGTATTCATGTTCAGAATGTGGGAAATGCTTCTTAAATAAATCACATCTTGTAATGCATGAGAGAATTCACACGGGGGAGAAGCCATATTCATGTTCAGAGTGTGGAAAATGTTTTACAAAAAATTCAAATCTTGCTTCACATGAGAGAATTCACACAGGAGAGATGCCATATTCATGTTCAGAATGTGGGAAATGTTTTAGACATAAATTTGGTCTTGATTTTCATATAAAAAGTCACACAAAGGAAAAGCCATATTCATGTTCAGAATGTGGGAAATGTTTTATAACTAAATCAGAGCTTGTTAAGCATGAGAGAATTCACACGGGGGAGAAGCCCTATTCATGTTCAGAGTGTGGAAAATGTTTTACAAGAAATTCTTATCTTGTTATGCATGAAAGAAGCCACACGGGAGAGAAGCCATATTCATGTTCAGAATGTGGGAAATGTTTTTCAATGTATTCAAATCTTACTACACATGAGAGAATTCACACAGGTGAGAAGCCCTATTCGTGTTCAGAATGTGGGAAATGTTTTGTACAGAAATCAGGTCTTCTTATTCATATAAAAAGGTCACACAAAGGTGATGTAAGGAACTGAAGGGTTAACTTGCACTGAGAGCTTTTGTTTGGTTTTGTTGCTTTGGTTACACCTGTCTGGACTGGTCAGCTGACCTTGATTGGAGCACCTGCTCTGGCTCCATATAAACTGGCAGTCAACTCCCAGTCTTTGCCTGCTTAAGAGCTCAGTTTGTACTCTAGCTCGCCTTCTCCATGGTTGTGGACCTGTTATTTAGGACAGGTAGGCAGGGACAGGAGGAGTGAGCGAGAATAGTGTGCACTCCTTCCCTGCCCAGTCCTGACAGGTGAAGCAACATTCATGTTCAAAATGTGGAAAATGTTTTGTAAAAAAAATCATGTTTTGCTAAACATGAGAAAGTCACACAGGAGTCTGAGGCAAAATAATAAATAAAAAAATATATATAATAATATTGAAAATAGAAATATGAAAATTCAGGGAACGTAACAAAATTTGATGTTTCCTGATTCTATGTTCACGATTAATTGACCTGACAATAAACTTCATTATTAAACATAAGATCAACATTAACTCTTGATCATCACAAACCTGGAGTCATGTGATTTTTATTCTGGGGTTGTAATTTTTGTACGAAAGAAGCCATATTCATATTCAGAATGTGGGAAACGTTTTACAACTAAACAAAGTCTAGTTACACATGAGAGAATTCACAAAGGGAAGAAGTTATTTTCATGCTCGGAATGTGGGAAATGTTTTGAGCAGAAAGCATATCTTGTTGGCCACAAGAGACGTCCGATGGAAGAAGCCATATTCATGTTCAGAATGCGGAAAATGTTTTGCAAAAAAATCTGCACCAGAAATTCAAAGCAGAATTTCAAAGCAGAATTCCGTAGTGACCCCCACCTAACAGGTACAGGGGTTCAAATTCCTTCCCTAAGTCGGGACTGAAAGTGAGTACATCCTTCGCCCACTTTAGATATGCTCTAGCAAATAGGCTAGGCCCCACCAACCATAACAACAAGTCGGGTTTCAGTAGTAGTCTGCAAGGGTTCCAGGTTAAGAGGAAAGAAGGCACCCACCTGAGCAGATACTTCTGTGCAGAGGGACCAACAGAGGAGCAAAAAAGGCCTGGTGTTTGCCCCATTGGCATTGTCCTTGAATACTGGGGCAATCTCACTGTGGACGGAGATGTCCAGCACTGATGCCTGCACGCTTATTAGACAGCTAAGGGGAGGGGGGTCTCAAGAAAATCAGGAAATGGGGTCAAAAACATGTTGGGGAGAATCAAAGGTCCTGATAAAAGTCCCAAAATACCGATGAAAAGTAGGTGGCTCCGTTAGCCCTAGACCTGAGATATTGTGTATACCAGAGATAGAAGTAAAGGGGGTGGCTCGTCCTGGCAAGGTAGGCAGGTAGTCTGTTCCCCAAAGAGGACTATTATCACCATACACATTACCATCATACTGTTACTGACCAAATCCTGTATACTGAGACTAATATTACCAATAATACCAGTATACAAGGAGGAATATTATCACCATACATGTTACCATCATACTGTTACTGACCAAATCCTGTATACTGAGACCGATATTACCAATAATACCAGTATACAAGCAGAAAAATTATCACCATACATATTATCATCATACTGTTACTGACCAAATCCTGTATACTGAGACCGATATTACCAATAATACCAGTATACAAGGAGGAATATTATCACTAGAGATGAGCGAATTTACAGTGACTCCATTCGTCACAAACTTCTCGACAGTTGATGACTTTAGCCTGCATAAATTAGTTCAGCTTTCAGGTGCTCCAGTGGCTGGAAAAGGTGGATACAGTCCAAAGAGAGTCTCCAGCCACCGGAGCACCTGAAAGCTGAACTAATTTATGCAGGCTAAAGTCATCAACTGCAGAGCCGAGAAGTTCATGAATTCGCTCATCTCTAATTATCACCATACATATTACCATCATACTGTTACTGACCAAATCCTGTATAGTGACCAATATTATCAATAATACCAGTATACATGGAGTAATATTATCATCATACATATTACCATCATCCTGTTACTGACCAAATCCTATATACTGAGACTAATATTACCAATAATACCAGTATAAAAGGAGGAATATTATCACCATACATATTACCATCATACTGTTACTGACCAAATCCTGTATACTGAGACCAATATTACCAATAATAATACCAGTATACAAGGAGGAATATTATCACCATACATATTACCATCATACTGTTACTGACCAAATCCTGTATACTGAGACAAATATTACCAATAATACCAGTATACAAGGAGGAATATTATCACCATACATATTACCATCATACTGTTACTGACCAAATCCTGTATACCGAGACCAATATTACCAATAATACCAGTATACAAGGAGGAATATTATCACCATACATATTACCATCATACTGTTACTGACCAAATCCTGTATACTGAGACCAATATTACCAATAATACCAGTATACAAGGAGGAATATTATCACCATACATATTACCATCATACTGTTACTGACCAAATCCTGTATACTGAGACCAATATTACCAATAATAATACCAGTATACAAGGAGGAATATTATCCCCATACATATTACCATCATACTGTTACTTACCAAATCCTGTATACTGAGACCAATATTACTAATAATAATACCAGTATACAAGGAGGAATATTATCCCCATACATATTACCATCATCCTGTTACTGACCAAATCCTGTATACTGAGACTAATATTACCAATAATACCAGTATACAAGGAGTAATATTATCACCATACATATTACCATCATACTGTTACTGACCAAATCCTGTATACTGAGACCAATAATACCAGTATACAAGGAGGAATATTATCACCATACATATTACCATCATACTGTTACTGACCAAATCCTGTATACTGAGACCAATATTACCAATAATACCAGTATAAAAGGAGGAATATTATCACCATACACATTACCATCATCCTGTTACTGACCAAATCCTGTATACTGAGACCAAAATTACCAATAATAATACCAGTATACAAGGAGGAATATTATCACCATACATATTACCATCATACTGTTACTGTCCAAATCCTGTATACTGAGACTAATATTACCAATAATACCAGTATACAAGGAGGAATATTATCACCATACATATTACCATCATCCTGTTACTGTCCAAATCCTGTATACTGAGACTAATATTACCAATAATACCAGTATACAAGGAGGAATATTATCACCATACATATTACCATCATACTGTTACTGACAAAATCCTGTATACTGAGACTAATATTACCAATAATACCAGTATACAAGAAGGAATATTATGACCATACATATTACCATCATAATGTTACTGACCAAATCCTGTATACTGAGACCAATATTACCAATAATAATACCAGTATACAAGGAGGAATATTATCACCATACATATTACCATCATCCTGTTACTGACCAAATCCTGTATACTGAGACCAATAATACCAGTATACAAGGAGTCAAAAACTCATGGAGTCATTCAATTATAATTTAAAAATTATTTATTTAGACATTATTAAAACAGTATGTAGCAAGAAATATATAAAAAAGGAAGAGGGAGAGAAAACCAATACAGGGGGGGAGTTGAGACCACCTGCAAACACTGATGTTGTCATATAGTATAGATGTAAACAAAGGACTAAGATGGAAAGTGCATAACATATTACATAATGGCATCAGCCTAAAGCTGTAACTTAAAGCAGTTCCCTATCGGTCTCTGATACCTACATCACAAAGTGCAGACAGCAGGAGTGACGCCACCCCAACGTACGTTTCGGTACGATCCTTCGTCCTGGGGGTGGCGTCCTCACAGTGCTGGAAGCTATTTATATAATGAACAGCCAATCATGGAACATAAGCAATAACAAATCGTGGGTGTATACCTTATTCATAAGCCTGTTCCTCCTCTGACATGGCGCATGAAGCACGAGCCCGAATGCTGCGCTTACTTCCGGGTCGCGCGTCCATCACCCGATCACATGATCAAAAATGGTCACATGATGAGCGGCATATGACGCGCACCCGGAAGCGCACGGCGCCGGGACTCGGCGCATGCGCACTCGAGTTGTAAGGGGACTTAGTGCATTGAAGCACTGATTTAGTTACATAGATAATGAACAAGAGATACAATGCATGCAATAACAAAAGGGACTTTTAAAAATTATCATATAAGATGTTATCTATTATTAAAACAGCAATTCATATTTTATAAAAATTGTAAAGAGGGGGGCTGTCAGGATTCGGCAGGCTGGAGGTGGATCCTCTGTGTCAGAGAGGGATTGGCGTGGACCGTGCCGGCGGACCGGTTCTAAGTTGCTACTGGTATTCACCAGAGCCCGCCGCAAAGCGAGATGGTCTTGCAGCGGCGGTAGCAACCAGGTCATATCCACCAGCAACGGCTCAACCTCTCTGACTGCTGAGATAGGCGCGGTACAAGGGATTAGGCAAGAGCAAGGTCGGACGTAGCAGAAGGTCAGGGCAGGCAGCAAGGATCGTAGTCAGGGACAACGGCAGGAGGTCTGGAACACTGGCTTGGGATACACAAGGAAACGCTTTCACTGGCACAATGGCAACAAGATCCGGCAAGGAAGGGAAGGGGAAGTGAGGTTATATGGACAGGGAGCAGGTGGAAGCTAATTTAGACTGATTGGGCGTGGAGGAGCAGGGGCCCGGAGCGCTCGGCGTAACAGTACCCCCCCCCCTTAGGTCTCCCCCTCTTTTTATCTCCTTGTCCCTTCAACTGAGAAGAGAACATAGGGGGCGCCTCTTGAGTTTCCTTCCGGAACATAAAAAAGTCCTGGGTAGCTACATCAGCGGCCGGTAATCCAGAAGTAGTGGGAATGGGGAGGGGGGGCAGAGGGTGAAGCATGTCACAGAGCAGAGTGTCCGCAGGATGGGGGCTATGAGGAGGCACAGCACAGTCCTGATAGGCCTTGGGGAGACCAGGCACAGGAGGAGACACTGAGGCCCGACAGACGGGACTGGGAGAAGACGTGAGGCATTTCTTGCGGCAAGCAGGACCCCAATTCTTGATCTCCCCGGTGGTCCAGTGAAGGGTGGGAGAATGATGCTGGAGCCATGGCAGACCGAGGAGGACTTCAGAGGTGCAGTTGGGCAGACCGAAAAATTACATTTTCCCGTGATGCAGTCCAATGCTCATAAGCAAGGGCTCTGTGCGGTAACGCACAGTGCAGTCCAACTTCACTCCGTTGACCGAAGAAATGTAGAGCGGCTTGACGAGACGGGTCACCAGGACGCAGAATCTATTCACCAAAGAGGCCAGAATAAAATTTCCAGAAGAACCAGAGTCCAAGAAGGCCACGGCTGAGAAGGAGGAGTTGGCAGAAGGAGAAATCCGCACGGGCACAGTGAGACGTGGAGAAGCAGACTTCGTACCAAGAGACGCCACACCCACGTGAGCTGGGTGCGTGCGTGCATTTCCCAGACGTGGAGGACGAATAGGGCAATCCACCAAGAAATGTTTGGTACTAGCGCAGTACAGACATAAATTTTTATCCCTACGGCGAGTCCTCTCTTCATGGGTCAGGCGAGACCGATCCACTTGCATAGCCTCCTCGGCGGGAGGCACAGGGGTAGATTGCAAAGGATACTGTGAGAGAGGTGCCCAGAGATCAAGGTCTTTTTCCTGGCGGAGCTCCTGGCGTCTTTCAGAAAAACGCATGTCAATGCGGGTGGCCAAATGGATAAGTTCTTGCAGGTTGGCAGGAATCTCTCGTGCGGCCAGCACATCCTTGATGTTACTGGATAGGCCTTTTTTAAAGGTCGCGCAGAGGGCCTCGTTATTCCAAGATAATTCGTAGGCGAGAGTACGAAATTGGATGGCGTACTCGCCTACTGAAGAATTACCCTGGACCAGGTTCAGCAGGGCAGTCTCGGCAGAAGAAGCTCGGGCTGGTTCCCCGAAGACACTACGGACTTCAGCGAAGAAGGACTGGACTGTGACTGTGGCAGGATCATTGCGGTCCCAGAGCGGTGTGGCCCAAGACAAGGCCTTTCCAGACAGAAGACTCACTACGAACGCCACCTTAGACCGTTCTGTAGGAAATTGGTCCGACAACAACATCTCCATATGTAGGGAACATTGAGACAGGAAGCCACGGCAGAGTCTAGAGTCCCCATCAAATTTGTCCGGCAGGGACAAGCGGAGGCTAGGAGCGGCCACTCGCTGCGGAGGAGGTGCAGGAGCTGGCGGAGGAGATGGTTGCTGCTGTCCTTGTTGGGCAATCTGTTGGGATTGCTGGGCGACCACCGTGGATAGGTCAGCGAGACTTGGCAGCGGCACCTCAGCGGGATCCATGGCCGGATCTACTGTTAGGATTCGGCAGGCTGGAGGTGGATCCTTTGTGTCAGAGAGGGATTGGCGTGGACCGTACCGGCGGACCGGTTCTAAGTTGCTACTGATTTTCACCAGAGCCCGCCGCAAAGCGGGATGGTCTTACAGCGGCGGTAGCAACCAGGTCGTATCCACCGGCAACGGCTCAACCTCTCTGACTGCTGAGATAGGCGCGGTACAAGGGATTAGGCAAGAGCAGGGTCGGACGTAGCAGAAGGTCAGGGCAGGCAGCAAGGATCGTAGTCGGGGGCAACGGCAAGAGGTCTGGAACACTGGCTTGGGATACACAAGGAACGCTTTCACTGGCACAATGGCAACAAGATCCGGCAAGGAAGGGAAGGGGAATGAGGTTATATGGACAGGGATCAGGTGGAAGCTAATTTAGACTGATTGGGCCAGGCACCAATCACTGGTGCACTGGCCCTTTAAATCTTAGAGAGCTGGCGCGCGCGCGCGCCCTAGAGAGCGGAGCCGCACGTGCCAGAACATGACAGCCGGGGACGGGACAGGTAAGTGGCTTGGGATGCGATTCGCGAGCGGGCGCGTCCCGCTATGCGAATCGCATCCCCATCATGAATTTCAGTGCATCGCTCCCGGTCAGCGGGTCTGACCGGGGCGCTGCAGAGAGGAGAACGCCGCGAGCGCTCCGGGGAGGAGCAGGGACCCGGAGCGCTCGGCGTAACAGGGGCATGTTACAAAATAAATAGATGTACATTTATACATATTCTATTATACAATATATTAACCGATATAAAATTCATACAACTAAATTGATATAAAAATGCTAGAAAAAATGATAAAACAAATATTGAAAATACATGTATATATATGAAACTATATATATGTATATATATATATGTATAAGTATGACCATATGGAAAATTCTAAATTACCCATATATAATGAATATTTCATATATCCATATATATTTGTGATGCTCTATGTGCAAAAATAGGAATACAGTATTAAGTCAGTTGATCCATATATTGTGTTCCAAATATATAATGGTCAATTTAGTAAAATTAAAAGATATAAATATAACAGGACCATTAGTAGTGATAAGGGTGAACGTGAAAATAAAAGTTGAGTGTCACGATTCGGCTGGCTGGAGGTGGATCCTCTGTGCCAGAGAGGGATTGGCGTGGACCGTGTTGGTGGACCGGTTCTAAGTTGCTACTGGTATTCACCAGAGCCCGCCGCGAAGCGGGATGGTCTTGCAGCGGCGGTAGCAACCAGGTCGTATCCACCAGCAACGGCTCAACCTCTCTGACTGCTGAAGATAAGCGCGGTACAAGGGATTAGACAAGAGCAGGGTCGGACGTAGCAGAAGGTCGGGGCAGGCAGCAAGGATCGTAGTCAGGGGCAACGGCAGGAGGTCTGGAACACAGGCTAGGAACACACAAAGGAACGCTTTCACTGGCACAATGGCAACAAGATCCGGCGAGGGAGTGCAGGGGAAGTGAGGTATAAGTAGGGAGTGCACAGGTGATAACACTGATTAGGCCAGCTGCGCCAATCAGTGGCGCAGTGGCCCTTTAAATTGCAGAGACCCGGCGCGTGCGCGCCCTAAGGAGCGGGGCCGCACGCGCAGGGACAAGACAGACGGGGAACGGGTCAGGTACGGGAGCCGGGATGCGCATCGCGAGCGGGCACCTCCCGCGTCGCGAATCGCATCCCGGCTGGGAGTGATATTGCAGCGCACCCGGTCAGCAGGTCTGAACGGGGCGCTGCGAATGAGAGGATGCTGCGAGCGCTCCGGGGAGGAGCGGGGACCCGGAGCACTCGGCGTAACATTAAGAATAAGAATATTACATAAGTAAAATGAATGTGATAAAATGATATTGCATGAGTTAATAATAAGTGTTGAAAAATGTGATATGATGCTAAATGTTGTAAATCGTGATGGTAAAATAAAACGAAACAAAGTGAAAAAGTGCTGACAATTCGTGTAAAAATTTATTAAAAATTAATTGAAAATTGAAAAAATTGGAATGTGTACTATTTGTGCGTAAATATGGTGTCCCCATGTTATAAAAAATGAATAAATAAAGTGCTAGTGCAAAAAAAGGGGGGGAGAGGGAAAAAACAGGGGGGGGAAAGGGGGGGGAGGGGGAGGGGAAGGGAAAATGCTGCTACATAATACATTCAAAATGTTATCTGTGACCGCAATGCATTGAAGTTTCTCTTGTTTCTCTAATGCCAGAGGAGCAGATGGAATATTAGATGTTTAATTTTTCCTGAAAGACATAAAAATTAAAAACAGAAATTAGTGTGAGACATAAAAACAACACAACACTTGAGAGAACTGGTGATCACAGAAATGGGGCAAACGGCAACATTTCATTTAATCCAAAGGGCTGTACCGTATTTAATCTCCAGATCCATTTGCTTTCTCGTTGTCCAAGTCTCTTACTGATATTACCCCCTCGTATGCCCAGATTTATTGAGTCAATCCCTTTAACCTTCAACAAAGTATCATCACATTGGTGGTGGGCAAGGAAATGCCTCGCTATAGGTTTTAGACTCTCAATGCACTCGTGATTACTTGTATTTCTAATATCTCGTAAGTGTTCACGTACTCGGACTTTTAGAGGCCTTGAAGTCATACCAATGTAAATAAGTTTGCATGGGCAGCTAGCGTAGTAAATCACGTTGCTTGTCCTACAATTTATTGAATATCGGATATTAAAGGTCTTCGTTCCAGAACTATTCATAAAGCTATTACTACAATTCGATGTTAGGACATGCCACGCAATGTCCACATGGGCTGCATCCCTTTCTTGGACCAAGAGAGCCAAAGGGGTTGTTTATTTCAGGTATGTACTCACTTTTTACTAGGAGGTCTCGTATATTCTTCGATCTTCTCGCGGTCATTTTCAATTTAGGGGGTACATACTGCTTCAGGACGGGATCAGTCCTCAAGATAGGGAGATGTTTCTCAATGCATGTTTTCATCTTGTTCCACTGTGAATGAAAGATGGTAATGAAGCGGATTGAATCATCAGGAATTTTATATTTCTTTTCTTGTAAAAGACTTACCCTGGGTGTTTCTTTTGCTTTTCTATACGCTTTCTTCAAAGATTTATTGCTGTATCCACGTTCGCGAAATCTTAATTGCATTATCCTAGCTTGTTTCTCGAAATCTTCCTCGGTTGAACAAATTCTTCGGATACGAAGGTATTGGCCAACCGGAACGGCATTAATCACATGCTTGGGGTGTGCTGAAGATGCATGGAGATAGGCATTACAGGCAGTTTCTTTACGGTATACATTTGTTTTTATGAAATTACATTCGTCTCTGATTAGGGTAACATCCAAAAAATTTACAGTTTTGACATCTGAGGTATATGTAACTTTAATGTTCTGATTATTGTGGTTTAGGGAAGTCATAAAGATGTCCAGTTGTTGCGTATTTCCCTGCCAGATCATGAGGACATCGTCGATGTACCGTGCCCAAAATAGGATGCGGTCAATCTCGAGGTCCCCATGATCTGACAGGAAGAGATTCCTCTCCCACAGCCCCAGGAACAGGTTTGCGTATGAGGGCGCACAAGGCATCGCAGTGCCCTGAAGCTGTAGGTAGAGGGATCCCTTAAATGTAAAGAAGTTGTGGGTTAATGAAAATTCCAAAAGTTGTATCAGGAATTCTGACATTGCAGATTTTGTATTGCTTGTCTCCAAAAAGAACCGGATTGCCTTCAAACCATCTGTATGGCGTATACTGGTATAGAGGGACTCTATATCGCAGGTTACCAGCAGTGTCCCCTCCTCCAAATGCAGACCTTCAATGCGGCTAAGCAAGTCATTCGTATCCCTCACATATGAGGGCAAGCTCTCAACAATTGGTTTTGATTTGTGGTCAATAAAGCGACAAACATTTTCGGTATAATTGCCATTACCTGAAATGATAGGTCTTCCCGGTGGTTTTGTCAAATTTTTATGGATCTTCGGAAGAAGATATAGAGTCGGTATCCTAGGATGGTTAACTGTAAGAGATTGGCGTAAATCTGTAGAAATTGTACCATCATGTTCTGCCCACATAAGAATCTCGTTCAAGCTGTTTTGGAAAGATGACAGAGGGTTAAAAGTTAGCTTCCTATAGCAAGTACCATCCCTTAACTGTTTTTGTGCTTCCGTCTCATACATCAGGGTAGGCCATATAACTATATTACCCCCCTTGTCAGCCTGTTTATAAACCACATCTTTGAGATTTTTTAGTTTTTTCAGACTCTGTCTTTGTTCACCAGTGAGATTATCATTGGGAACTTTTCCATTAATTTTACGAAATTCCTCACTTACCACTTTGACAAACATGTCAACTGCAGGGTAGACTGTCAATGGGGGGAATTTTTGAGATTTTTTTGTATAGACAGGATGGTACCTGATCATCTATCGGGATGTCTTGTTCAACAAGGAGCTCTTCTAACATTCTCACAGCTTGGCGTTCCATAGGAGTATTTCAAAGTGTCAGGTCATCTCTATGATACCACTTTTTAAAAATTAGAGAGCGGGCGAACATGTGAAGATCTTTTATGGCTGCAAAATTATTAAAAGGTGCACTAGGTGAAAATGGCATACCTTTTGTGAAAACTTCAATATCAATAGTAGATAGAACATGTTCCGATAAATTAGTTACCTTAACCGATGAATCAGATAGGCCTCCAGACGAGCTGGGAAAATCAGATGCTCTGCTCTTCTCATTATAACGTTTATTGGAACGTCTGCTCTTCTCATTATAACGGAGGAATATTATCACCATACATATTACCATCATACTGTTACTGACCAAATCCTGTATACTGAGACCAATATTACCAATAATAATACCAGTATACAAGGAGGAATATTATCACCATACATATTGCCATCATACTGTTACTGACCAAATCCTGTATACTGAGACCAATATTACCAATAATAATACCAGTATACAAGGAGGAATATTATCACCATACATCTTACCATCATACTGTTACTGACCAAATCCTGTATACTGAGACCA
This sequence comes from Hyla sarda, assembly GCF_029499605.1. Lineage (NCBI taxonomy): Eukaryota > Metazoa > Chordata > Amphibia > Anura > Hylidae > Hyla > Hyla sarda. The sequence continues at coordinate 164,596 of NC_079189.1, read as the reverse complement.
ATATTACCAATAATAATACCAGTATACAAGGAGGAATATTATCACCATACATATTGCCATCATACTGTTACTGACCAAATCCTGTATACTGAGACCAATATTACCAATAATAATACCAGTATACAAGGAGGAATATTATCACCATACATCTTACCATCATACTGTTACTGACCAAATCCTGTATACTGAGACCAATATTACCAATAATAATACCAGTATACAAGGAGGAATATTATCACCATACATATTGCCATCATACTGTTACTGACCAAATCCTGTATACTGAGACCAATATTACCAATAATAATACCAGTATACAAGGAGGAATATTATCACCATACATCTTACCATCATACTGTTACTGACCAAATCCTGTATACTGAGACTAATATTACCAATAATACCAGTATACAAGGAGGAATATTATCACCATACATATTACCATTATACTGTTACTGACCAAATCCTGTATACTGAGACCAATATTGCCAATAATGCCAGTATATAAGGAGGAATATTATCAGCTTACATATTACCATCATACTGTTACTGGCCAAATCCTGTATACTGAGACCAATATTGCCAATAATGCCAGTATACAAGGAGGAATATTATCAGCTTACATATTACCATCATACTGTTACTGACCAAATCCTTTATACTGAGACCAATATTGCCAATAATACCAGTATACAAGGAGGAATATTATCAGCTTACATATTACCATCATACGGTTACTGACCAAATCCTTTATACTGAGACTAATATTACCAATAATACCACTATACAAGGAGGAATATTATCACCATACATATTACCATCATACTGTTACTGACCAAATCCTGTATATTGAGACCAATATTACCAATAATAACAGTACACAATTGAATTCGGTCACTTTTTTTCTTCGTCAAGACTAGAGATGAGCGAATCGAAGCTGACAAACCCGAATTTGTTATGAATTTCATGAAATATTCGATTTGCAACGAATGCGAATATCACCGTGATTTTATTGCGCAAATCGCTTAAACTCCATTTTACAGCGTTTCAGGCTAAAGGAGACCTAAAATGGCGGATCGACGTGTCACTACATGGGGCAGGGGATTAAGGGAGGGTGGAAAAATACGGCAGGAAGGGAGGTAGGCGGGATGACCTTGAATTACATGCAAGATGCAGCCTATCAGCATTCATTGACCCCTGTGATGTCACAGCCCTATATAATCATCAGCCATCTTGTGGCTGCTCACTTTATGCCATATACGCTGTATACATAGGATATACTCCGTGTCTGTGCGCTGAAGCCACAGCGTTCCACTGCCAACTGCTTATTTCCATCTTGTGGAAAGAGAGAAGGGAATTGCATTGCTTGTTCTCAATGAGACGGATTTTTACGCCATAAACCTCCCGGTCACGTTCTTCAGCATTTTATCAGAGAGGGGCAGGTAGCCAGATAGCTTTTTGTTGCCTCAAACATATCAACAAGCTTCCACAACTTCATGAACGTTATATCACAGGAGGCAGGAAAGATTTTTCAGCGCAATTCTGTCTATTTTTTCCACAAAAAAATCATCTGCTGCTTATACTAATCTGTAGAGGGTATAAAAACCAGTTCACACCATTCTTAACAGTCTGTGACAGAATGCATTTTAGGGTTTAATCCCCGTTTTTTTTTTTTGTGGTGCTGCACTGTTGGGTCCTGCTGCTGTTCACAAATACGTTTTTACAGCGGACTGTAGTGCATTTGTCTTCCCTCATACGTGCACACCACATGCCTACTGTCACGATTCGGCTTACAGGTTGTGAATCCACTGTGTCAGCGAAGGATTGGCGTGGACCGTGCTGGTGGACCGGTTCTAAGTGGCTCCTGGTGTTCACCAGAGCCCGCCGCAAAGCGGGATGGTCTTGCTGCGGCGGTAGCAACCAGGTCGTATCCACTAGCAACGGCTCAACCTCGCTGACTGCTGAGAAGGCGTGGGACAGAAGGACTAGGCAGAGGCAAGGTCAGACGTAGCAGAAGGTCGGGGCAGGCGGCAAGGTTCGTAGTCAATGTGGATAGCAGGAGATCTGGAAACACAGGCTTTGGACAACACTAAAGCTTTCACTGGCACAAGGCAACAAGATCCGGCAAGGGAGTGCAGGGGAAGTGAGGTGATATAGCCAGGGAGCAGGTGGAAGCTAATCAGGCTAATTGGGCCAGGCACCAATCATTGGTGCACTGGCCCTTTAAGTCTCAGAGAGCTGGCGCGCGCGCGCCCTAGAGAGCGGAGCCGCGCGCGCCAGCACATGACAGCCGGGGACCGGGACGGGTAAGTGACTTGGGATGCGATTCGCGAGCGGGCGCGTCCCGCTATGCGAATCGCATCCCCACTGGCAATGTCAGTGCAGCGCTCCCGGTCAGCGGGTCTGACCGGGGCGCTGCAGGGAGAGAGACGCCGTGAGCGCTCCGGGGAGGAGCAGGGACCCGGAGCGCTCGGCGTAACAGTACCCCCCCCCCCCCCTTAGGTCTCCCCCTTTTTTTGTCCGGCAACTGCTTTACCTGGGACGAGGACACCGGGAGTGAATGTAGGGTTTCCTCAAAGGCAGGCAGTACGGCAGGAGTGGGAATGGGGAGGGAGGGCAGAGGGTGAAGCTTGGCACGGGGCAGGGTGTCACCAGGACGGGGGGCATGAGGAGGCAATGCCCAGTCCTGATAAGCCTTGGGGGAACCAGGTGTAGGAGGAGGCACTGAGGCTTGCCTGACGGGACTGGGAGGGGGGGAGAGGCATTTCTTGTGGCAAGCAGAGTCCCAGTTCTTGATCTCCCCGGTGGTCCAGTCAAGGGTGGGAGAATGAAGCTGGAGCCATGGCAGACCGAGGAGGACCTCAGAGGTGCAGTTGGGAAGGACGAAAAATTCAATCATTTCGTGATGGGGTCCAATGCACATTAAGAGGGGTTTTGTGCGGTAACGCACGGTGCAATCCAATCTAACTCCGTTGACCGCGGAAATGTAGAGCAGCTTGACGAGACGGGTCACCGGGATGCAGAACTTATTCACCAAAGAATCCAGAATAAAATTTCCAGAAGCACCAGAGTCCAAGCAGGCCACAGCTGAGAGGGAGGAGTTGGCAGAAGGAGAAATCCGCACGGGCACCGTGAGACGTGGAGAAGCAGACTTCGAACCAAGAGACGCCACACCCACGTAAGCTGGGTGCGTGCGTGCGTTTCCTAGACGTGGAGGATGAATAGGGCAATCCACCAAGAAATGTTCGGTACTAGCGCAGTACAGACAAAGATTTTCTTCCCTACGGCGATTCCTCTCTTCCTGGGTCAGACGAGACCGATCCACTTGCATGGCCTCCTCGGCGGGAGGCCCAGGCGTAGATTGCAAAGGATACTGTGGGAGAGGTGCCCAGAGATCTACGTCTTTTTCCTGGCGGAGCTTCTGGTGTCTCTCAGAAAAACGCATGTCAATGCGGGTGGCCAAATGGATAAGTTCTTGCAGGTTGGCAGGAATCTCTCGTGCGGCCAGCACATCCTTGATGTTACTGGATAGGCCTTTTTTAAAGGTCGCGCAGAGGGCCTCGTTATTCCAAGATAATTCGGAAGCGAGAGTACGAAATTGGATGGCGTACTCGCCCACTGAAGAATTACCCTGGACCAGGTTCAGCAGGGCAGTCTCGGCAGAAGAAGCTCGGGCTGGCTCCTCGAAGACACTACGGACCTCAGCGAAGAAGGACTGGACTGTGGCAGGATCATTGCGGTCCCAGAGCGGTGTGGCCCAAGACAAGGCCTTTCCTGAAAGAAGGCTCACTACGAACGCCACCTTAGACCGTTCTGTAGGAAACAAGTCCGACAACATCTCCATATGCAGGGAACATTGAGACAAAAATCCACGGCAGAGTCTAGAGTCCCCATCAAATTTGTCCGGCAGGGACAAGCGGAGGTTAGGAGCGGCCACTCGCTGCGGAGGAGGTGCAGGAGCTGGCGGAGGAGATGGTTGCTGCTGTAGCAGAGGCAGAAGTTGCTGTAACGTGGCGGTCAACTGCGACAGCTGCTGTCCTTGTTGGGCAATTTGCTGCGATTGCTGAGCGACCACCGTGGTAAGGTCAGCGAGACTTGGCAGCGGCACCTCAGCGGGATCCATGGCCGGATCTACTGTCACGATTCGGCTTACAGGTTGTGAATCCACTGTGTCAGCGAGGGATTGGCGTGGACCGTGCTGGTGGACCGGTTCTAAGTGGCTACTGGTGTTCACCAGAGCCCGCCGCAAAGCGGGATGGTCTTGCTGCGGCGGTAGCAACCAGGTCGTATCCACTAGCAACGGCTCAACCTCGCTGACTGCTGAGAAGGCGTGGGACAGAAGGACTAGGCAGAGGCAAGGTCAGACGTAGCAGAAGGTCGGGGCAGGCGGCAAGGTGCGTAGTCAATATGGATAGCAGGAGATCTGGAAACACAGGCTTGGACAACACTAAACGTTTTCACTGGCACAAGGCAACAAGATCCGGCAAGGGAGTGCAGGGGAAGTGAGGTGATATAGCCAGGGAGCAGGTGGAAGCTAATCAGGCTAATTGGGCCAGGCACCAATCATTGGTGCACTGGCCCTTTAAGTCTCAGAGAGCTGGCGCGCGCGCGCCCTAGAGAATGGAGCCGCGCACGCCAGCACATGACACCCGGGGACCGGGACGGGTAAGTGACTTGGGATGCGATTCGCGAGCGGGCGCGTCCCGCTATGCGAATCGCATCCCCGCCGGCAATGTCAGTGCAGCGCTCCCGGTCAGCGGGTCTGACCGGGGCGCTGCAGGGAGAGAGAGACGCCGTGAGCGCTCCGGGGAGGAGCAGAGACCTACATCTACATCAAAGCAGTCTACTATTCTGTATCTGTAACAAGTCTAGATACAGGGAAAGTCCTGGCAAAAGTCATCACCTGCTGGAGTTTTGACAAAATTACTCACCGGCTGATGTTTTACAAAAATTACAGAGTTTACCACATATCTACATCAAAGCAGTCTACTATTTTGTATCTGTAAATCTGTAACAAGTCTAGATACTGGGGAAAGTCCAGGCAAAAGTAATCACCGGCTAGTGTTTTACGAAAATATGTTATCCAAGTGTACTGTATTTCTTTCCCTCATCAGTGCATACCACATACTTGCATCTAATTAGTGTACCATTTTGTACCTGTTAATCTGTCAAGGGCCTACATACTGTGAAAGGACAGCCATAAGTAATCACCTGCTGCTGTTCTAGACAAATACTGTTTAAAGAGTAGTGTAGCGTAATGTAATACTCTCATATACGCACTAAGTATGTCAGGCAGAGAAGTACCAGGACGTGCAGAGAGGAGTGGCAGAGGCCTAAATAGTTCATGCAGAGGTCACAGCAGACTAGGGGCGAGTGGCAGCAGGAGTCGCAGCGAGAGGCCTGAGCTCCCGTTATCAGCCAGCGGTCGTGTCTCCAGCAGCAACCCATCTGCCGTCATTGATTGGTTAACACGCTCATCCACATCATCACAAGTGACATCTTACACCATCAGTCAACAGTCAGTGGGTTCCTCAGACACAACCCTCAGTTGGCATGGCCCGGGACCAGATGCTCCTACATCTCCCGCTTTTAGTCAGCTATTCCGCCAAAAATCCATTGGCGAAGCCATGTCCAAGAGACAACAGTATGCGCCCACTCATCCAACAGTGCAGAAGTTGAATGTGCTCCTGTCCAAGTTGCTGGTGTTGCAGTCCCTCCCTTTCCAACTGGTGGACTCTGCACCTTTCAGAGAATTGATGGCTTGTGCCGATCCGAGGTGGAGAGTCCCAAGCCGTCATTTCTTGGCGAAAAAGGCAGTACCAGCCCTGCATAAGTATGTACAAGAGAAGGTGGGCCAGTCCTTGAGCCAGTCGGTGTGTTCAAAAGTGCACGGCAGCGCCGACGTGTGGAGCTGTAACTACGGGCAGGGACAACACTTGTCTTTTACGGCCCACTGGGTAAATGTGGTTCCTGCACAGCCACAACAGCAACTTGGACAGGTCACACCGCTTCCTCCTCCACGCTCTCAGGCAGTTGGTCCTGTTACAGTGTGCGACCACGCCTCCTCATCCTCCATCGTGTCCTCGGCCTCCACTGCACGTCCAAATCTCGGTGGCCCTTCATCGTACCATGTGTAGGGCACGGCGTTGTCAAGCTGTTCTTCACATGGTTTGCCTTGGCGAATGGAGTCTCACAGGGGTGGAACTGCTAAAATTAATTTGTCAAGAAAACCCGAGTATGGCTTACTCCACGAAATCTGGAAATGGGAACCATGGTGACCAACAACGAGAAGAACATTGTGTCCGCGCTGCAGCAAGGAAGTGTGAAACATGCGCCCTGCATGGCACACGTGATGAATCCGGTTGTCAAGCACTTCCTGAAGTCTTCACCCCATTTGCAAAACATCCTGAAAATGGCAAGAAAACTGTGCATGCACTTCAGCCACTCGTACACCGCCAAGCACACCTTCCTCGAGCTGCAGCGTCAGAACGGTATCCCACAACATAGCCTTATTTGTGACGTTGCCACACATTGGAATTCCACCCTCCATATGTTGGACAGACCATACGAACAAAGACAAAGCCATCACCGATTTCCAAGCAGATAGGAGTACTCCCCTGTGTAACTTCAATGTGAACCAGTGGCAGCTCATACTTGACACCTGCCGTTTGCTGAGGCCCTTTGAGGAACCCACATTATTTATGAGTCGCCTGGATTACGGCATGAACTACGTAATTCCCCTCCTACATTTCCTACAACAAATGATTGAAACCATGGCTGGTCACTGCAATGGAGACTTTGCGCCTACATCCAGGGCCGCCATCAGGGGGGTACAACCCATACACTTGTAGGGGGCCCGGAGCTTCAGGGGGGCCCGGCCGTCCCTGGAACTTTTTTTTTTTCTGGTAGTCAGTCAAGTCAGTGAGTGGACCCACCACCACTCCTGACTGAAAATAACTTACAGTCATCATGGTCACGCTGCGGACAATTCTGCTTCCATGCAGCAGGGATACCTCCGGGGCTGGCCCGTCTCTTTAAATTTGCAGTGGCCGGTGGGAGGTACTACTTACTCCCATATGGCTGCTGCGCATTGATACAGCAGCACTGTGGCGGAGGCTGAGCAGAGGATAGTCTCTCTGTCTCTGCTGCCTGCCTGCTGACTAAGAAAGTCAGGTGCGCTGCAGCTCCGCTCTGCGGCGCTGGCTAAGGCGAGCGGTGGCAGCAGTGGTGGGATAAGCAATAGAGCGGCGCTGGTGCCATAAATAAATGTTTATTAAAAAAAATATATAATGATCATTTGGGGCTGGGGGGTGCCCGGAGGCGAGCTGTTGCACTCGCAGAACTAGGTGGCAGGCAGCTGAGTTGGGGCCTGCTGCCTCGGCAAAAGATGTCATGAGGATTGGAGGCATTCAGGTATAAACTATAAGGGGGGGAAACTATTAGCAGCAAAAAGGGGCCTACAACAACTATATAGTGGAAGTTGTGCCCCGGCCCATATAGTTGTTGTAGGCCCCTCTTTGCTAATAATTTTCCCCCCATATAGTTGTAGGCCTCTCTGAGAGGGGCCTACCACAACTATAGGGGAAACTATTAACAGAGGGGCCTACCCAAATTATATGGAGCCCCCTATATAGTTTGGGTAGGCCCCTCTGTTAATAGTTGCTTCCATATAGTTTGGGTAGGCCCCTCTGTTAAAGGAGTAGTGTCACGATTCGGCTTCCAGGTAGTGGATCCTCTGTGTCAGCGAGGGATTGGCGTGGACCGTGCTAGTGGACCGGTTCTAAGAGACTACTGGTTTTCACCAGAGCCCGCCGCAAAGCGGGATGGTCTTGCTGCGGCAGTAGCAACCAGGTCGTATCCACTAGCAACGGCTCTACCTCGCTGACTGCTGAGAAGGCGTGGGACAGAAGGACTAGGCAGAGGCAAGGTCAGACGTAGCAGAAGGTCGGGGGCAGGCGGCAAGGTTCGTAGTCAAGATGGATAGCAAGGGTTCAGGTAACACAGGCTTTGGACACACTAAACGCTTTCACTGGCACAAGGCAACAAGATCCGGCAAGGGAGTGCAGGGGCAGTGAGCAGATATAGTCTGGGAGCAGGTGGGAGCCAATTAAGCTAATTGGGCCAGGCACCAATCATTGGTGCACTGGCCCTTTAAGTCTCAGAGAGCTGGCGCGCGCGCGCCCTAGAGAGCGGAGCCGCGCGCGCCAGCACATGACAGCAGGGGACCGGGACGGGTAAGTGACCTGGGATGCGATTCGCGAGCGGGCGCGTCCCGCTGTGCGAATCGCATCCCTGACGGCCATGACAGTGCAGCGCTCCCGGTCAGCGGGACTGACCGGGGCGCTGCGGGGAGAGAGACGCCGTAAGCGCTCCGGGGAGGAGCGGGGACCCGGAGCGCTAGGCGTAACAGTACCCCCCCCCTTAAGTCTCCCCTTTTCTTTGTCCGGTAACTGCCTCCCCTGGGATGAGGACACCGGGAAAGAATGGAGGGTTTCCTCAACGGCAGGCAGTACAGCAGGAGTGGGAATGGGGAGGGAGGGCAGAGGGCGAAGCCTGGCACGGGGCAGTGTGACACCAGGACGGGGGCCATGAGGAGGCACTGAGGCTTGCCTGACGGGACTGGGAGGGGGGGAGAGGCACTTCCTATGGCAGGCAGAGTCCCAGTTCTTGATCTCCCCGGTGGTCCAATCAAGGGTGGGAGAATGAAGCCGGAGCCATGGCAGACCGAGGAGGACCTCAGAGGTACAGTTGGGAAGGACGAATAACTCAATCCTTTCGTGGTGGGGTCCAATAGACATCAGGAGGGGTTCTGTGCGGTAACGCACGGTGCAATCCAATCTGACTCCGTTGACCGCGGAAACGTAGAGCGGCTTGACGAGACGGGTCACCGGGATGCTGAATTTATTCACAAATGACTCCAAAATAAAATTCCCAGAGGCACCAGAGTCCAAGCAGGCCACGGCTGAGAGGGAGGAGTTGGCTGAAGGAGAAATCCGCACGGGCACCGTGAGACGTGGAGAAGCAGACTTAGAACCAAGAGACGCCACACCCACGTGAGCTGGGTGCGTGCGTGCGTTTCCCAGACGTGGAGGACGGATAGGGCAATCCACCAAGAAATGCTCGGTACTGGCACAGTAAAGACAGAGATTTTCTTCCCTACGGCGATTCCTCTCTTCCTGGGTCAGGCGAGACCGATCCACTTGCATGGCCTCCTCGGCGGGAGGCACAGGGGTAGATTGCAACGGATACTGTGGGAGAGGTGCCCAGAGATCTAAGTCTTTTTCCTGGCGGAGCTCTTGGTGTCGCTCAGAAAAACGCATGTCAATGCGGGTAGCCAAATGGATGAGTTCTTGCAGGTTGGCAGGAATCTCTCGTGCGGCCAGCACATCCTTGATGCGACTGGATAGGCCTTTTTTAAAGGTCGCGCAGAGAGCCTCGTTGTTCCATGATAACTCGGAAGCAAGAGTACGAAATTGGATGGCGTACTCGCCCACTGAAGAATTACCCTGGACCAGGTTCAACAGGGCAGTCTCGGGAGAAGAAGCTCGGGCTGGCTCCTCGAAGACACTCCGGACTTCAGCGAAGAAGGACTGGACTGTGGCTGTGGCAGGATCATTGCGGTCCCAGAGCGGTGTGGCCCAAGACAAGGCCTTTCCTGAAAGAAGGCTTACTACGAACGCCACCTTAGACCGTTCAGTAGGAAACAAGTCCGACAACATCTCCATATGCAGGGAACACTGAGACAAAAATCCACGGCAGAGTTTAGAGTCCCCATCAAATTTGTCCGGCAGGGACAGGCGGAGGCTAGGAGCGGCCACTCGCTGCGGAGGAGGTGCAGGAGCTGGCGGAGGAGATGGTTGCTGCTGTAGCAGAGGCAGAAGTTGCTGTAACATGGCGGTCAACTGCGACAGCTGCTGTCCTTGTTGGGCAATTTGCTGCGATTGCTGAGCGACCACCGTGGTAAGGTCAGCGAGACTTGGCAGCGGCACCTCAGCGGGATCCATGGCCGGATCTACTGTCACGATTCGGCTTACAGGTTGTGAATCCACTGTGTCAGCGAGGGATTGGCGTGGACCGTGCTGGTGGACCGGTTCTAAGTGGCTACTGGTGTTCACCAGAGCCCGCCGCAAAGCGGGATGGTCTTGCTGCGGCGGTAGCAACCAGGTCGTATCCACTAGCAACGGCTCAACCTCGCTGACTGCTGAGAAGGCGTGGGACAGAAGGACTAGGCAGAGGCAAGGTCAGACGTAGCAGAAGGTCGGGGCAGGCGGCAAGGTGCGTAGTCAATATGGATAGCAGGAGATCAGGTAACACAGGCTTGGACAACACTAAACGCTTTCACTGGCACAAGGCAACAAGATCCGGCAAGGGAGTGCAGGGGAAGTGAGGTGATATAGCCAGGGAGCAGGTGGAAGCTAATCAGGCTAATTGGGCCAGGCACCAATCATTGGTGCACTGGCCCTTTAAGTCTCAGAGAGCTGGCGCGCGCGCGCCCTAGAGAATGGAGCCGCGCGCGCCAGCACATGACACCCGGGGACCGGGACGGGTAAGTGACTTGGGATGCGATTCGCGAGCGGGCGCGTCCCGCTATGCGAATCGCATCCCCGCCGGCAATGTCAGTGCAGCGCTCCCGGTCAGCGGGTCTGACCGGGGCGCTGCAGGGAGAGAGAGACGCCGTGAGCGCTCCGGGGAGGAGCAGAGACCTACATCTACATCAAAGCAGTCTACTATTCTGTATCTGTAACAAGTCTAGATACAGGGAAAGTCCTGGCAAAAGTCATCACCTGCTGGAGTTTTGACAAAATTACTCACCGGCTGATGTTTTACAAAAATTACAGAGTTTACCACATATCTACATCAAAGCAGTCTACTATTTTGTATCTGTAAATCTGTAACAAGTCTAGATACTGGGGAAAGTCCAGGCAAAAGTAATCACCGGCTAGTGTTTTACGAAAATATGTTATCCAAGTGTACTGTATTTCTTTCCCTCATCAGTGCATACCACATACTTGCATCTAATTAGTGTACCATTTTGTACCTGTTAATCTGTCAAGGGCCTACATACTGTGAAAGGACAGCCATAAGTAATCACCTGCTGCTGTTCTAGACAAATACTGTTTAAAGAGTAGTGTAGCGTAATGTAATACTCTCATATACGCACTAAGTATGTCAGGCAGAGAAGTACCAGGACGTGCAGAGAGGAGTGGCAGAGGCCTAAATAGTTCATGCAGAGGTCACAGCAGACTAGGGGCGAGTGGCAGCAGGAGTCGCAGCGAGAGGCCTGAGCTCCCGTTATCAGCCAGCGGTCGTGTCTCCAGCAGCAACCCATCTGCCGTCATTGATTGGTTAACACGCTCATCCACATCATCACAAGTGACATCTTACACCATCAGTCAACAGTCAGTGGGTTCCTCAGACACAACCCTCAGTTGGCATGGCCCGGGACCAGATGCTCCTACATCTCCCGCTTTTAGTCAGCTATTCCGCCAAAAATCCATTGGCGAAGCCATGTCCAAGAGACAACAGTATGCGCCCACTCATCCAACAGTGCAGAAGTTGAATGTGCTCCTGTCCAAGTTGCTGGTGTTGCAGTCCCTCCCTTTCCAACTGGTGGACTCTGCACCTTTCAGAGAATTGATGGCTTGTGCCGATCCGAGGTGGAGAGTCCCAAGCCGTCATTTCTTGGCGAAAAAGGCAGTACCAGCCCTGCATAAGTATGTACAAGAGAAGGTGGGCCAGTCCTTAAGCCTGTCGGTGTGTTCAAAAGTGCACGGCAGCGCCGACGTGTGGAGCTGTAACTACGGGCAGGGACAACACTTGTCTTTTACGGCCCACTGGGTAAATGTGGTTCCTGCACAGCCACAACAGCAACTTGGACAGGTCACACCGCTTCCTCCTCCACGCTCTCAGGCAGTTGGTCCTGTTACAGTGTGCGACCACGCCTCCTCATCCTCCATCGTGTCCTCGGCCTCCACTGCACGTCCAAATCTCGGTGGCCCTTCATCGTACCATGTGTAGGGCACGGCGTTGTCAAGCTGTTCTTCACATGGTTTGCCTTGGCGAATGGAGTCTCACAGGGGTGGAACTGCTAAAATTAATTTGTCAAGAAAACCCGAGTATGGCTTACTCCACGAAATCTGGAAATGGGAACCATGGTGACCAACAACGAGAAGAACATTGTGTCCGCGCTGCAGCAAGGAAGTGTGAAACATGCGCCCTGCATGGCACACGTGATGAATCCGGTTGTCAAGCACTTCCTGAAGTCTTCACCCCATTTGCAAAACATCCTGAAAATGGCAAGAAAACTGTGCATGCACATCAGCCACTCGTACACCGCCAAGCACACCTTCCTCGAGCTGCAGCGTCAGAACGGTATCCCACAACATAGCCTTATTTGTGACGTTGCCACACATTGGAATTCCACCCTCCATATGTTGGACAGACCATACGAACAAAGACAAAGCCATCACCGATTTCCAAGCAGATAGGAGTACTCCCCTGTGTAACTTCAATGTGAACCAGTGGCAGCTCATACTTGACACCTGCCGTTTGCTGAGGCCCTTTGAGGAACCCACATTATTTATGAGTCGCCTGGATTACGGCATGAACTACGTAATTCCCCTCCTACATTTCCTACAACAAATGATTGAAACCATGGCTGGTCACTGCAATGGAGACTTTGCGCCTACATCCAGGGCCGCCATCAGGGGGGTACAACCCATACACTTGTAGGGGGCCCGGAGCTTCAGGGGGGCCCGGCCGTCCCTGGAACTTTTTTTTTTTCTGGTAGTCAGTCAAGTCAGTGAGTGGACCCACCACCACTCCTGACTGAAAATAACTTACAGTCATCATGGTCACGCTGCGGACAATTCTGCTTCCATGCAGCAGGGATACCTCCGGGGCTGGCCCGTCTCTTTAAATTTGCAGTGGCCGGTGGGAGGTACTACTTACTCCCATATGGCTGCTGCGCATTGATACAGCAGCACTGTGGCGGAGGCTGAGCAGAGGATAGTCTCTCTGTCTCTGCTGCCTGCCTGCTGACTAAGAAAGTCAGGTGCGCTGCAGCTCCGCTCTGCGGCGCTGGCTAAGGCGAGCGGTGGCAGCAGTGGTGGGATAAGCAATAGAGCGGCGCTGGTGCCATAAATAAATGTTTATTAAAAAAAATATATAATGATCATTTGGGGCTGGGGGGTGCCCGGAGGCGAGCTGTTGCACTCGCAGAACTAGGTGGCAGGCAGCTGAGTTGGGGCCTGCTGCCTCGGCAAAAGATGTCATGAGGATTGGAGGCATTCAGGTATAAACTATAAGGGGGGAAACTATTAGCAGCAAAAAGGGGCCTACAACAACTATATAGTGGAAGTTGTGCCCCGGCCCATATAGTTGTTGTAGGCCCCTCTTTGCTAATAATTTTCCCCCCATATAGTTGTAGGCCTCTCTGAGAGGGGCCTACCACAACTATAGGGGAAACTATTAACAGAGGGGCCTACCCAAATTATATGGAGCCCCCTATATAGTTTGGGTAGGCCCCTCTGTTAATAGTTGCTTCCATATAGTTTGGGTAGGCCCCTCTGTTAAAGGAGTAGTGTCACGATTCGGCTTCCAGGTAGTGGATCCTCTGTGTCAGCGAGGGATTGGCGTGGACCGTGCTAGTGGACCGGTTCTAAGAGACTACTGGTTTTCACCAGAGCCCGCCGCAAAGCGGGATGGTCTTGCTGCGGCAGTAGCAACCAGGTCGTATCCACTAGCAACGGCTCTACCTCGCTGACTGCTGAGAAGGCGTGGGACAGAAGGACTAGGCAGAGGCAAGGTCAGACGTAGCAGAAGGTCGGGGGCAGGCGGCAAGGTTCGTAGTCAAGATGGATAGCAAGGGTTCAGGTAACACAGGCTTTGGACACACTAAACGCTTTCACTGGCACAAGGCAACAAGATCCGGCAAGGGAGTGCAGGGGCAGTGAGCAGATATAGTCTGGGAGCAGGTGGGAGCCAATTAAGCTAATTGGGCCAGGCACCAATCATTGGTGCACTGGCCCTTTAAGTCTCAGAGAGCTGGCGCGCGCGCGCCCTAGAGAGCGGAGCCGCGCGCGCCAGCACATGACAGCAGGGGACCGGGACGGGTAAGTGACCTGGGATGCGATTCGCGAGCGGGCGCGTCCCGCTGTGCGAATCGCATCCCTGACGGCCATGACAGTGCAGCGCTCCCGGTCAGCGGGACTGACCGGGGCGCTGCGGGGAGAGAGACGCCGTAAGCGCTCCGGGGAGGAGCGGGGACCCGGAGCGCTAGGCGTAACAGTACCCCCCCCCTTAAGTCTCCCCTTTTCTTTGTCCGGTAACTGCCTCCCCTGGGATGAGGACACCGGGAAAGAATGGAGGGTTTCCTCAACGGCAGGCAGCACAGCAGGAGTGGGAATGGGGAGGGAGGGCAGAGGGCGAGGCCTGGCACGGGGCAGTGTGACACCAGGACGGGGGCCATGAGGAGGCACTGAGGCTTGCCTGACGGGACTGGGAGGGGGGGAGAGGCACTTCCTATGGCAGGCAGAGTCCCAGTTCTTGATCTCCCCGGTGGTCCAATCAAGGGTGGGAGAATGAAGCCGGAGCCATGGCAGACCGAGGAGGACCTCAGAGGTACAGTTGGGAAGGACGAATAACTCAATCCTTTCGTGGTGGGGTCCAATAGACATCAGGAGGGGTTCTGTGCGGTAACGCACGGTGCAATCCAATCTGACTCCGTTGACCGCGGAAACGTAGAGCGGCTTGACGAGACGGGTCACCGGGATGCTGAATTTATTCACAAATGACTCCAAAATAAAATTCCCAGAGGCACCAGAGTCCAAGCAGGCCACGGCTGAGAGGGAGGAGTTGGCTGAAGGAGAAATCCGCACGGGCACCGTGAGACGTGGAGAAGCAGACTTAGAACCAAGAGACGCCACACCCACGTGAGCTGGGTGCGTGCGTGCATTTCCCAGACGTGGAGGACGGATAGGGCAATCCACCAAGAAATGCTCGGTACTGGCACAGTAAAGACAGAGATTTTCTTCCCTACGGCGATTCCTCTCTTCCTGGGTCAGGCGAGACCGATCCACTTGCATGGCCTCCTCGGCGGGAGGCACAGGGGTAGATTGCAACGGATACTGTGGGAGAGGTGCCCAGAGATCTAAGTCTTTTTCCTGGCGGAGCTCTTGGTGTCGCTCAGAAAAACGCATGTCAATGCGGGTAGCCAAATGGATGAGTTCTTGCAGGTTGGCAGGAATCTCTCGTGCGGCCAGCACATCCTTGATGCGACTGGATAGGCCTTTTTTAAAGGTCGCGCAGAGAGCCTCGTTGTTCCATGATAACTCGGAAGCAAGAGTACGAAATTGGATGGCGTACTCGCCCACTGAAGAATTACCCTGGACCAGGTTCAACAGGGCAGTCTCGGGAGAAGAAGCTCGGGCTGGCTCCTCGAAGACACTCCGGACTTCAGCGAAGAAGGACTGGACTGTGGCTGTGGCAGGATCATTGCGGTCCCAGAGCGGTGTGGCCCAAGACAAGGCCTTTCCTGAAAGAAGGCTTACTACGAACGCCACCTTAGACCGTTCAGTAGGAAACAAGTCCGACAACATCTCCATATGCAGGGAACACTGAGACAAAAATCCACGGCAGAGTTTAGAGTCCCCATCAAATTTGTCCGGCAGGGACAGGCGGAGGCTAGGAGCGGCCACTCGCTGCGGAGGAGGTGCAGGAGCTGGCGGAGGAGATGGTTGCTGCTGTAGCAGAGGCAGAAGTTGCTGTAACATGGCGGTCAACTGCGACAGCTGCTGTCCTTGTTGGGCAATCTGCTGCGATTGCTGAGCGACCACCGTGGGAAGGTCAGCGAGACTTGGCAGCGGCACCTCAGCGGGATCCATGGCCGGATCTACTGTCACGATTCGGCTTCCAGGTAGTGGATCCTCTGTGTCAGCGAGGGATTGGCGTGGACCGTGCTAGTGGACCGGTTCTAAGAGACTACTGGTTTTCACCAGAGCCCGCCGCAAAGCGGGATGGTCTTGCTGCGGCAGTAGCAACCAGGTCGTATCCACTAGCAACGGCTCTACCTCGCTGACTGCTGAGAAGGCGTGGGACAGAAAGACTAGGCAGAGGCAAGGTCAGACGTAGCAGAAGGTCGGGGGCAGGCGGCAAGGTTCGTAGTCAAGATGGATAGCAAGGGTTCAGGTAACACAGGCTTTGGACACACTAAACGCTTTCACTGGCACAAGGCAACAAGATCCGGCAAGGGAGTGCAGGGGCAGTGAGCAGATATAGTCTGGGAGCAGGTGGGAGCAAATTAAGCTAATTGGGCCAGGCACCAATCATTGGTGCACTGGCCCTTTAAGTCTCAGAGAGCTGGCGCGCGCGCGCCCTAGAGAGCGGAGCCGCGCGCGCCAGCACATGACAGCAGGGGACCGGGACGGGTAAGTGACCTGGGATGCGATTCGCGAGCGGGCGCGTCCCGCTGTGCGAATCGCATCCCCGACGGCCATGACAGTGCAGCGCTCCCGGTCAGCGGGACTGACCGGGGCGCTGCGGGGAGAGAGACGCCGTAAGCGCTCCGGGGAGGAGCGGGGACCCGGAGCGCTAGGCGTAACAAGTAGTCTGGGGAAAAATAACATCCCCTATCCAAGGATAGGGGTTAAGTTATAGATCGCTGGTGGGGTCCAAGCGCTGGGCCCCCCGCGATCTCCTGCACAGGGCCCAGGCAGTTTACCGGAAACTGACGTCTTTACCCCGCAGCAGCCAGAGGAGCTGGAGGGTTATGAGGAAGTTGAGACAGAGGACCCAGACACACCGTGGCAGTATGCAGTGGAGATGGAGACAGGTAGTCCCTGGCGGAAATGGCACGATGCATGCTCAGTTGCTTGCGTAGTGACCCCCGAATTGTCAAAATTCGTCAGTGGGATGACTTCTGGATCTCCACCTTATTAGACCCTCGCTACCGTCCCAGAATGGGGGCCTTTTTTACACCCACTGAGAGGGAGGACAAACTGACCTACTACAGAGAGATCCTACATAGTCAGTTGGCCGATGCCTATCGGCCACATGGTCCATTCACTCGCAGGTCTGACTCGGGGGGCCCTCTGCGCTCGCCTTCCACTGCCACGGCTGCTGGGGAGGGGAGGGGTGGCAAGAGCAGTACCAGCTCAATCAGCAGCAGCCTGAGTCTACAGTCGCTGATGAGTAGCTTTCTTCACCCGCATAGTGAAGCAACTCATCAGCAGCAGGTAGACATGGAGCAGGACCTGAACCAGCAGGTGGTGGCATACCTTGACATGACCATGCCAACAACCATTGAAGATCCGCTGGACTTCTGGGCAGGCAAACTTGATTTATAGCCGCAACTAGCAGAGTTTGCCCTGGAAAAGCTGTCCTGCCCGGCCAGTATTGTGCCATCAGAGCGGGTGTTTAGTGCGGCCGGGGCCATAGTCGCCCCAAGGCGAACTCGTCTGTCCACGAAAAATGTGGACAGACTGACCTTTGTGAAGATGAATCAGGGATGGATCAGCCAGGATTTCCAGCCACCAATGCCAGATGCCTCAGAGTAGATTGACCATGCTGCTACACCAACATTTCCCAATTATGGTTGGTTATGAAACTCTCTTGGGTTATCAATTAGGGTTATGAAACCCTCTTGGGTACTGCAAATGTTTGCTCCTGACTCATTCTGTGTCTTTCAGGAACTACTTGCCTCACTGACGCTACTGGCCTTGGGCCTTTAATTTTTGGAAGTTTAGCAGTAGCTAAATACATGCTTAATGTGAATTTCATCATTGATCTTTAAATGTAAGGGGTTATGAAACCCTCTTGGGTACTGCGAATACCTGCTCCTGACTCATCCTGTGTCTTTCAGGAACTACTTGCCTCACTGATGCTTGGGGCCTTGGGCCTTTAATTTTTGGATGTTTAGCAGTAGCTAAATACATGCTTAATGCAAATTTCAACATTGATCTTGCAATGTAAAGGGTTATGAAACCCTCAGGTGTACTGCTGATGCCTGCTCCTGTGTCTTTCAGGAACTACTTGGCTTACTGTTGCTTCTGGGCTTGGGCCTTAAATTTTTGGATGTTTAGCACGAGATAAATACATGCTTAATAGAAATTTCAACTTTGATCTTTCAATGTAAGGGGTTATGAACCCTCGGGTGTACTGCTGAGGCCGCCTGCTCCTGACTGTGTGTTTAAGGAACTACTTGGCTTATTGATGCTTCAGGGCTTGGGCCTTAAATTTGGATGTTTTACACTAGCTTACATACATGCTTAATTGAGATTTCAACATTGATCTTTCAATCTTAGGTGTTATGAAATCTTCTTGTGTACTGCTGATGCCTTTTCCTGACTGAGTCTTTCAGGAACTACTTGGATTACTGATGCTTCTGGGCTTGGGCCTTACATTTTTGGATTTTTGGACTTGATACATACATGCTTAAGTTAAATTTCAACATTTATGGTGCAATGTATGGGGTTATTAAACCCTCTTGATTCTGTTTTTTTTTTAATTTCTGATAATTTTCTAAGAAGTAAACTTGAATTTTCCAGAATACTAACCATGACACCATGGAACGCTTGTTGTGTGTTATTTTTTTATTAAAATTTTCCCAAAATAACACGGTGAGGGATAAACTCTGCTTCTTTATGTCAGAACACATAACTTTAGAGAAGAATGTCTTTTTGTGGTCCACCGTCCTGCATTATAGAGTCTTCTGGACTCTTGGATATGCAATTGTTCTAACACAAAGGTGTTTCATCGGACAACATACCTAAAACAACTTTAATATTTTCTTCTGACTGAGAAAACGATTGAATTCTTCTAGTACACCTTTTAATAAACACTGAAGTTAGCCTTTTTTTCTTAGTTCTGCTGTGTCATGTGACTCAACACTGTTATCCACTTTTGATGAGAGTGTCTAAAGGTCGTCATTTTTACTTTCTATTAAAATTGGAGTGTCTGTCTGAATTTCTGAGATAGAATCTGCTATCTGGTGATCTCAAGTTAAATCATTGAAATCCTCGAAGCATTTACTTTTTGCTTCTTTGGATGGACCTATTTCCTATGTGTGTGAGCCATAATGGCTTCCCATTGCTTCAGCCACCTCAAGGATGTGGCATTCAGACACCGTATAGTCTAGAATCTGCTATCAGGTGATCTTGAGATAAATAATTAAAATCCTCGAATTAATTGATATTTCAATCTTATTGCTTATTAAATCCCCCAGTGTACTGCAGATGCCTCTTCCTGACTGTTTTTATCCGGAACTAATTTACTTAATGCTGCTTCTGGCCTTGGCCTTCAAATTTTGTGATATTTAGCACTTGCTTAATTGAAATTTCAACATTGATCTTGCAATGTAAAGGGTTATGAAACCCTCGGGTGTACTGCTGATGCCTGCGCCTGTGTCTTTCAGGAATTACTTGGCTTACTGATGCTTCTGGGCTTGGGCCTTACATTTTTGGATGGTAGCACTACCTAACATGCATCTTCAGTAGAGATTTCAAAGTTCCCCTTTTAATTTTAGGGATTGTGAACCCCTCTTGTGTACTCATGCTGCTTCCTGCTCCACTATGTCAGCCCGTTGGTCCTGTGACAGTGTGTGACTCCGTCTCCACATCCTCAATTGTGTCTTAAGCCTCCACTGCCCGGACAAGTCTCAGTGGCCCTTCAGCATACCATGTGTGCAGGTCACGGCGGTGTCACGCTGTTCTTCACATGGTTTGCCTTGGCGAAAGGTCTTGGAAACTATGGACGGTCAGGGCAATGGAGACGTTGCGCATACATCTCACGGCCACATGAGCCCTGTGGGGGCTTGTTGGATTTGGTCCTTTGTACCCACACGCTGGGGTCCGGGACACTCAAAGTTTGATTTAAATTTCAAATAAAAAAATCAGACGTTTCAATGGACTCCTCATGCTTCAGCCAACTCCAGGCTGTGTCATTCAGGCAATATATGGTTAACTGATGCCGCTGCTGGGCCTGTGTCTGGGAATTTCACATTTTATCATAGGTTTATCTTCGATTTAAATTTCTAAATTCATCTTTTAATCTTAGAGATTGTGAAGGCCTAGTGCCTACTCATGCTGCTCGCAACTCCGGGCTGTGCCATTCATCCACAATATGGTCTCCTCATGCTGCCAACACCTCCACGCTGTGCCATTCAGCCACTATATGGTCTCCTCATACTGCCAACACCTCCATGCTGTGTCATTTAGTCACTATATGGTCTCTTCATGCTGCAGCCTCATCCAAGCTGTGTCATTCAGTCACTATATGGTGTCCTCATGCTGCCAACACCTCCACGCTGTGTCATTCAGGTCCTATATGGTCTCTTGATGCTGCCAACACCTCCACGCTGTGTCATTCAGCCACTATATGGTCTCCTCATGCTGCCCACACCTCCACGCTGGCCATTCATCCACTATATGGTCTCCTCATGCTGCCAACACCTCCACACTGTGTCATTCAGCCACTATATGGTCTCGACATGCTGCCAACACCTCCACGCTGTGTCATTCAGCCACTATATGGTCTCCTCATGCTGCCAACACCTTCATGCTGTGTCATTCAGCCACTATATGGTCTCCTCGTGCTGCCAACACCTCCACGCTGTGTCATTCAGCCACTATATGTTCTCCTCATAATGCCAACACCTCCATGCTGTGTCATTCAGCCACTATATGGTCTCCTCATGCTGCCAACACCTCCGCGCTGTGTCATTCAGTCACTATATGATCTCCTCATGCTGCCAACACCTCCACACTGTGTCATTCACCCACTATATGGTCTCCTCATGCTGCCAACACCTCCACGCTGTGTCATTCAGCCACTAAATGGTCTCCTCATGCTGCCAACACCTCCACGCTGTGTCATTCAGCCACTATATGGTGTCCTCATGCTGCCAACACCTCCACACTATGTCATTCAGCCACTATATAGTCTCCTGACACTGATGCCACCACCAGGCTCTGTCATTGTGGTGCTGTGCGGCAGTAATTCTAAGAGAGATGCCGGTAATCTGCATGTTATTCTGAATAACAGTATTATTTCACTACCCCAGCACACTCCATATGCGTTTTAGAACACAGCAAAGTGTTTTATACCCCTATTGAGGGTGTCTGTAGGCTAGAAATAGCCTTTTTTAATATCGATTCACCGCAAAATAATTCAGATCGAAACAAACATTTTCAGAAAATTCCGCAAATCGTCCGAATCGAATTTTTGAAAAGTTCGCTCATCTCTACAAATGACCCTCAAATCTACTTCTCCGGCCCTGACGTCCCTTCTCTACTATCCAGAATCCTAAACTGTCTGCCTGCTCTTTCTTCTTTATTTCTCCTCCCACTTTCTCAAACTCAACATGGAGAAAACGGAATTCATAATTTTCCCCCCACCCAGCTCCAACCCCCCACCCAGCCTATCAATCAAAGTCAATGGTTCTATACTCTCTTCAGCTACCCAAGTGTAACGGCTACCCAGGTAGAGAGAGGGTATCAGCCGTTGATGACGTCCTTTTCCCTGCAAGCTGCTGTGTCAAAGTAAAGCTGGTAAATCCTATTCACAATATCCAGAGGGAGAGTCAGGTTTAGCTGTAAAAAGAGCAGCGTAATATTCCCAAATAATCCCCTTTCAAGAACGAGACGAGACTAGGTTTGAAGGGTCAAGAAGAACTCTTTATTGTGGAACAAGTGTCTTCTTTTATAGGAAGGACATAACAGGGGGAAGGGTCAGTAAAGACAATACAGGTGGAAGGTAGTCTGGGAGATAATCCAATGAAGGCAATACAGGTGACAGGTAGTCTGGGAGATAATCCAACAAAGGTAATCCAGGTGACAGGTAGTCTGTGAGATAATCCAATAAAGGCAATATAGGTGACAGATAGTCTGAGAGATAATCCAACAAAGGTAATTAACTCTCCCTATACAGTGCCTTGAGTGCAAAAGGTGTATTGTGCACATAAAGTGTATGAAAACAGTAAATAAAGTATTTTAACTCTGAGCTTTATGTCACTGGACAACATAAACTGAGGGTACAAATAGTGATGTCCTTAAGTCCATCCAAGTAGGTAGGGTGACTCTAGGATCCGTCACAAGTATAACTACTGAACGTCCGGTTGCATTCTCTGGTAATGGCATTTCTCATACAATATCCATTTCTTTCAGGAATTACTTGGCTTACTGATGCTTCTGGGCTTGGGCCTTACATTTTTGGATGGTAGCACTACCTAACATGCATCTTCAGTAGAGATTTCAAAGTTCCCCTTTTAATTTTAGGGATTGTGAACCCCTCTTGTGTACTCATGCTGCTTCCTGCTCCACTATGTCAGCCCGTTGGTCCTGTGACAGTGTGTGACTCCGTCTCCACATCCTCAATTGTGTCTTAAGCCTCCACTGCCCGGACAAGTCTCAGTGGCCCTTCAGCATACCATGTGTGCAGGTCACGGCGGTGTCACGCTGTTCTTCACATGGTTTGCCTTGGCGAAAGGTCTTGGAAACTATGGACGGTCAGGGCAATGGAGACGTTGCGCATACATCTCACGGCCACATGAGCCCTGTGGGGGCTTGTTGGATTTGGTCCTTTGTACCCACACGCTGGGGTCCGGGACACTCAAAGTTTGATTTAAATTTCAAATAAAAAAATCAGACGTTTCAATGGACTCCTCATGCTTCAGCCAACTCCAGGCTGTGTCATTCAGGCAATATATGGTTAACTGATGCCGCTGCTGGGCCTGTGTCTGGGAATTTCACATTTTATCATAGGTTTATCTTCGATTTAAATTTCTAAATTCATCTTTTAATCTTAGAGATTGTGAAGGCCTAGTGCCTACTCATGCTGCTCGCAACTCCGGGCTGTGCCATTCATCCACAATATGGTCTCCTCATGCTGCCAACACCTCCACGCTGTGCCATTCAGCCACTATATGGTCTCCTCATACTGCCAACACCTCCATGCTGTGTCATTTAGTCACTATATGGTCTCCTCATGCTGCAGCCTCATCCAAGCTGTGTCATTCAGTCACTATATGGTGTCCTCATGCTGCCAACACCTCCACGCTGTGTCATTCAGGTCCTATATGGTCTCTTGATGCTGCCAACACCTCCACGCTGTGTCATTCAGCCACTATATGGTCTCCTCATGCTGCCCACACCTCCACGCTGGCCATTCATCCACTATATGGTCTCCTCATGCTGCCAACACCTCCACACTGTGTCATTCAGCCACTATATGGTCTCGACATGCTGCCAACACCTCCACGCTGTGTCATTCAGCCACTATATGGTCTCCTCATGCTGCCAACACCTTCATGCTGTGTCATTCAGCCACTATATGGTCTCCTCGTGCTGCCAACACCTCCACGCTGTGTCATTCAGCCACTATATGTTCTCCTCATAATGCCAACACCTCCATGCTGTGTCATTCAGCCACTATATGGTCTCCTCATGCTGCCAACACCTCCGCGCTGTGTCATTCAGTCACTATATGATCTCCTCATGCTGCCAACACCTCCACACTGTGTCATTCACCCACTATATGGTCTCCTCATGCTGCCAACACCTCCACGCTGTGTCATTCAGCCACTAAATGGTCTCCTCATGCTGCCAACACCTCCACGCTGTGTCATTCAGCCACTATATGGTGTCCTCATGCTGCCAACACCTCCACACTATGTCATTCAGCCACTATATAGTCTCCTGACACTGATGCCACCACCAGGCTCTGTCATTGTGGTGCTGTGCGGCAGTGATTCTAAGAGAGATGCCGGTAATCTGCATGTTATTCTGAATAACAGTATTATTTCACTACCCCAGCACACTCCATATGCGTTTTAGAACACAGCAAAGTGTTTTATACCCCTATTGAGGGTGTCTGTAGGCTAGAAATAGCCTTTTTTAATATCGATTCACCGCAAAATAATTCAGATCGAAACAAACATTTTCAGAAAATTCCGCAAATCGTCCGAATCGAATTTTTGAAAAGTTCGCTCATCTCTACAAATGACCCTCAAATCTACTTCTCCGGCCCTGACGTCCCTTCTCTACTATCCAGAATCCTAAACTGTCTGCCTGCTCTTTCTTCTTTATTTCTCCTCCCACTTTCTCAAACTCAACATGGAGAAAACGGAATTCATAATTTTCCCCCCACCCAGCTCCAACCCCCCACCCAGCCTATCAATCAAAGTCAATGGTTCTATACTCTCTTCAGCTACCCAAGTGTAACGGCTACCCAGGTAGAGAGAGGGTATCAGCCGTTGATGACGTCCTTTTCCCTGCAAGCTGCTGTGTCAAAGTAAAGCTGGTAAATCCTATTCACAATATCCAGAGGGAGAGTCAGGTTTAGCTGTAAAAAGAGCAGCGTAATATTCCCAAATAATCCTCTTTCAAGAACGAGACGAGACTAGGTTTGAAGGGTCAAGAAGAACTCTTTATTGTGGAACAAGTGTCTTCTTTTATAGGAAGGACATAACAGGGGGAAGGGTCAGTAAAGACAATACAGGTGGAAGGTAGTCTGGGAGATAATCCAATGAAGGCAATACAGGTGACAGGTAGTCTGGGAGATAATCCAATAAAGGCAATACAGGTGACAGGTAGTCTGGGAGATAATCCAACAAAGGTAATCCAGGTGACAGGTAGTCTGTGAGATAATCCAATAAAGGCAATATAGGTGACAGATAGTCTGAGAGATAATCCAACAAAGGTAATTAACTCTCCCTATACAGTGCCTTGAGTGCAAAAGGTGTATTGTGCACATAAAGTGTATGAAAACAGTAAATAAAGTATTTTAACTCTGAGCTTTATGTCACTGGACAACATAAACTGAGGGTACAAATAGTGATGTCCTTAAATCCATCCAAGAAGGTAGGGTGACTCTAGGATCCGTCACAAGTATAACTACTGAACGGCCGGTTGCATTCTCTGGTAATGGCATTTCTCATACAATATCCATGCGAATAACTCCAGCTATCTTAACAGTCCAGGCATGTAGTATAGTCTGGTTACACTGCTCCCCTTTTGTGGAACACCCCGGTAGACCCGGATTGATCCATTTCGGGTCAACTTGGGGCTGTCCGGTCCGCTGTTAGGGTAAAAGTTCCGTTTGCCTGGACAGTCCGTCTGCATTACCATTGAATCTGCCAGGGCAGTATTGGATGGAAAAATTGTAGGGTTGCAGGGCCAAGCTCCATCTTAGCAGGCGCCCATTATCCCCAGCTACTCGGTTCAGCCATACGAGTAGGTTATGGTCTGTGATCAGGGTGAATTCCTGACCGTACAAGTAGGGTGTGAGCTTCCTTAAAGCCCAAACCAGGGCTAAACATTCCTTTTCCACTGCCGCGTAGCTCACTTCCCTGGGCAATAGCTTTCTACTCAGGTACGCGACAGGGTGTTCCCCTCCATCCTCCCCGATCTGGCTCAGAACTGCCCCCAGTCCTTACATGGACGCATCTGTGTGAACGACAAATCTTTTGTTAGGGATGGGGGCAGATAGAACAGGTGCGTTGATCAAGGCTTGTTTCAAGGTCTGGAATGCGATTTCACAGCTGGGAGACCACAGGACTACTCTAGGCAAGTTCTTTTTGGTCAAATCTGTCAAAGATTTAGCAATGGTACTATAGTCAGGGACACATTTTCTGTAATACCCTGCTGTCCCTAGGAATGCCAGGACCTGGGTCTTAGTGTGGGGTGTGGGCCAATTGGCTACAGCCTCAACCTTAGCAGGTTCTGGTTGTTGTTTCCCACACCCCACTCTGTGTCCCAAGTACTGGACTTCTGCCATCCCAAAATTACATTTTTCTGGTTTCAGGGTTAGGCCTGCGGCCCTAATTTGATCCAGTACGGCCTCGACATGCCTCAGGTGTTCCCCCCAAGTCTCACTATAGATCGCAATGTCATCCAGGTATCAAGGAGGAGGTCCACTAAGCGCTGAAATGTAGCTGGGGCGTTTTTCATCCCAAAAGGCATGACCTTGAACTGGTATAAGCCAAATGGGGTGACAAAGGCCGATTTAGGGATAGCCTCCTTGGCCAGGGGAATCAGATAATGTCCCCTGGCAATATACGATGTAATAACTCGTCTACTCGGGGCATTAAAGCATACCATTAAAGCGTTCACAGAGACAGTTAGTCTGAGGGTGGTACGTTTAACTAAGCAGGGTCTTAATACCGCAGACCTTACACAACTGTTGTGTTAGGTCGGCGGTAAACTGGGTCCCTCTGTCGGATAAGATTTCCTGAGGAACCTCACTCTGGTGAATATCCCAATGAGAGCACTGGAAACAGTGTCCGCCTGGATATTCGTCAGAGCGACGGCCTCCGGGTAGCGAGTAGCATAGTCCACTACGGTAAGAATATATTTCCTACCCGAGGGACTGGGGTTAGGTAGGGGACCCACTAGGTCGACTGCCACCCTGCTAAACGGTTCCTCGATCATGGACATAGGTGACAGTCGGGCTTTAGGGTGATCCCCTCTTTTCCCTACCCGTTGGCATACGTCACAAGTGCTGCAGTAACGTCGCACATCCCTCGAGATCCCCGGCCAAAAGAAGGTCTGGGTGATCCTGTAGGTGGTGCGGTTACCCCCTAGATGCCCTGCCAACGGAATGTCGTGGCCAATTCGAAGAAGTTCCAACCGGTACTTTCTGGGTACCACTAGTTGGCACTTCTGCGAAGGGACAAAGCCTCTCTTTCTGCCTTCGGTCAATCTATATAACCTGTCACCATCCCATATAAAACGTTCCCACTCGTCCGCTCTACTGTCTGTTAATTTTTGATACCTTTGGAGGGTGGGGTCCTCCCTAGTTTCCCTCCCAAACTCCTCTGGGGTGTCCCAAGCTATGGGTCTTTTTATCATAGTGGGGTTAAATGTGGGTGCTGGGCTTACCTGGGTCTCCCGGCCTGTGGTATAATCGTCTGTGATACGGGTCTGTGAGCGGGTGGTTATGGGACAAGCAGCAGCAGGCGTAGGTAAATAAGCCAAAGTCAGAGGGCCAATGTCGTTGCCCAACACAACCTCGGCAGGCAGGTTGTCCATAATGCCAACTGTGGTCTTTCCCGACCCGACTCCCCAGTCCAAATGCACTCGGGCGGTGGGCAAGCGAAATACAGCACCCCCTGTGACCCGAACAGCAACGATGCGAGTAGACACATTTTCTGGCTTTACCAGATGCTTTTGAATCAAAGTGATAGTAGCCCCGGTATCTCTTAGGCCTTGTGCTACTTGTCCATTCACCCGTACCTCCTGACGGTGATGCTGACGGTTATCTGGAGAAGCAGCTTGTATTGGGTCTGCCTCATACAAAATTCCCAGACATTCCTCAGGGCCCACCTCGGTTTCTAGGCAGTGAGCCGCAGAGGGGCGTGATGGGGTGGCCTCTGTGTTGGGTGTTGTGCGTCTCCAGTTGTTATTGGTAGATCTCAATGGGCAATAACGAGCAATATGTCCCGTGTTGCTGCAGTGGTGGCACATCCCCCTAGACAAATCTCGGGGGTAGTTGGTGGACCCCTGAGGGCGCGGTGGTCCTGGTGGGACTGGAGCCCGAAACTCTGGGCGTAAGGTGACGGCTGGAGTGCGCGGTTCTACCTTATGAGCCAGCCGTGTAGTACCCTGGCTTACTTTTCTTGTTTCCTCATACTCATCTGCTAGCCGAGCCGCCTCGTTTAAGTTAGCGGGGTGGCGGTCTCGTACCCAGTCTTGTATGTCCGCGGCCAGGTCTTGGAAGAAATGTTCCATTAGGAACAACTGCAATACCTCCTCCCCGGAGTTGGCCTTGCACCCTTGGACCCAATGTGATGCCACCCTTTGTAATCGGTTGGCCCATTCCATGTGGGAGTCCACAGCCTTCTTCTTGGACTCCCGGAAGTGGCGGCGGTATGCTTCTGGGGTTACAGCATACCTGGTGAGCAGTGCCTCTTTCACCCTTTGATACTGCGATATCTCTTCTGCAGTAAGTGCTCGGAAAGCCTCATTTGCTTTCCCTGATAGTTTCCCAGCCAGGATAGTGACCGATTGCTCTGGTGGTACTTGTTGTAGTGAGCACTGCCTCTCAAAGTCAGCCAAATACCCATCAATTTCTTCTTCATTTTCCACAAAGGTTTTAAAAGCAGTAAATGGAATTTTCTTTACTGCAGCAGTGGGTGGAGGGGCAGGAACTGCATGTGTAATGGGTTGTCTAGCTCTTACCAGTTCCGCTTCTTATCTCCTCTTAGTTTCGATCTCCTCCTTTGCGTCCCGGAACAGCTGGTTTATTAGTTCCGTGGACGTTGCTGGATACAATGCTAATCTCCGCTGTACAATAGCAGTAAGTACATCGTCCTCGCTGACAGGTGCAATAGGTTCAGTTACCTCCATGGACCTATCCCTTTCGTCCAGCTCCAGCAGGTCAGCTATCAGCTCTCTCCGTGGTCTGTTACTGGCACTCCTACCACGACTCTCCAATAAATATTTTAGTGTGGGTCTTTTCAGCCTGGCATACCGAGACTCCATTCAGCACTTGCTCTTTGGATAAAAGGACTATCCCACCGCTGCCACCAATGTAACGGCTACCCAGGTAGAGAGAGGGTATCAGCCGTTGATGACGTCCTTTTCCCTGTAAGCTGCTGTGTCAAAGTAAAGCTGGTATAATCCTATTCACGATATCCAGAGGGAGAGTCAGGTTTAGCTGTAAAAAGAGCAGAGTAATATTCCCAAATAATCCCTTTTCAAGAACGAGACGAGGCTACGTTTGAAGGGTCAAGAAGAACTCTTTATTGTGGAACAAGTGTCTTCTTTTATAGGAAGGACATCACAGGGGGAAGGGTCAGTAAAGACAATACAGGTGGAAGGTAGTCTGGGAGATTGTTAGGATTCGGCTGGCTGGAGGTGGATCCTCTGTGTCAGAGAGGGATTGGCGTGGACCATACCGGTGGACCGGTTCTAAGATGCTACTGGTATTCACCAGTGCCCGCCGCAAAGCGGGATGGTTTTGCTGCGGCGGTAGCAACCAGGTTGTATCCACCGGTAACGGCTCAACCTCTCTGACTGCTGAGACAGGCACGGTACAAAAGGACAAGGCAAGAGCAAGGTCGGACGTAGCAGAAGGTCAGGGCAGGCGGCAAGGGTCGTAGTCAGGGGCAACAGCAGAAGGTCTGGAACACAGGCTATGGACATACACTAAATGCTTTCTCTGGCACAAGGCAACAAGATCCGGCAAAGCAGTGAAGGGGAAGTGAGGTTATATGAGCAGGGAGCAGGTGGAGGCTAATTAGACTGATTGGGCCAGGCACCAATCATTGTTGCACTGGCCCTTTAAATCCTAGAGAGCTGGCGCGCGCGCGCCCTAGAGAGCGGAGCCGCAGGCGCCAGAACGTGACAGCCGGGGACCGGGACAGGTAAGTGGCTTGGGATGCGATTTGCGAGCGGGCGCTCTGGGGAGGAGCATGGACCCGGAGCGCTCGGCGTAACAGTACCCCCCCCCCCCTAGGTCTCCCCCTCTTTTAGTCTCCTTGTCCCTTCAAATGAGACGAGAACATAGGGGGCGACTCTTGAGTTTCCTTCCGGAAAAAAAAGAAGTCCTGGGAAGCAACATCAGCGGCCGGTAAACCAGAAGAAGTGGGAATGGGGAGGGGGGGCAGAGGGTGAAGCTTGTCACGGGGCAGAGTATTACCAGGAAGGGGGCTATGAGGAGCAGATGTGAGGCATCGTTTGTGACAAGCAGGACCCCAATTCTTGATCTCCCCGGTGGTCCAGTCAAGGGTGGGAGAATGACGTTGGAGCCATGGCAGACCAAGGAGGACTTCAGAGGTGCAGTTGGGCAGAACAAAAAATTCAATTTTCTCGTGATGCAGTCCAATGCTCATAAGCAGGGGTTCTGTGCGGTAACGCACAGTGCAGTCCAATTTTACTCCGTTGACCGAAGAAATGTAGAGCGGCTTGACGAGACGGGTCACCGGGATGCAGAACCTATTAACCAAAGAGGCCAGAATAAAATTTCCAGCAGAACCAGAGTCCAAGAAGGCCACAGCTGAGAAGGAGGAGTTGGCAGAAGGAGCAATCCGCACGGGCACAGTGAGACGTGGAGAGGCAGAATTCACACCAAGGGACGCCACTCCCATTTGAACAGGGTGCGTGCGTGCGTTTCCCAGACGCGGAGGACGAATAGGGCAGTCCACCAAGAAATGTTCGATACTAGCGAGTTTTTTATCTCTGCGGCGAGGCCTCTGTTCATGGGTCAGGCGAGACCGATCCACTTGCATAGCCTCCTCGGCGGGAGGTACAGGGGTAGATTGCAAAGGATACTGGGAGAGAGGTGCCCAGAGATCAAGGTCCTTTTCCTGGCGGAGCTCCTGGTGTCTTTCAGAAAAAAGCTTGTCAATGCGGGTGGCCAAAAGGATAAGTTCAGACAGGTTAGCTGGAATTTCTCGTGCGGCCAGTACATCTTTGATGTTGTTGGATAAGCCTTTCTTGAAGGTCGCGCAGAGGGCCTCATTGTTCCAGGCTAGCTCTGAGGCGAGGGTACGAAATTGGATGGCGTATTCGCCTACGGAAGAAGTTCCTTGGACTAGGTTCAGCAAGGCAGTCTCGGCAGAGGAGGCCCGGGCTGGCTCCTCGAAGACACTATGGACTTCAGCGAAGAAGGACTGGACAGTGGCTGTGGCAGGATAATTGCGGTCCCAGAGCGGTGTGGCCCAAGACAAGGCCTTTCCAGACAGAAGACTAACTACGAAAGCCACCTTAGACCGTTCTGTAGGGAACATTGAGACAGGAAACCACGGCAGAGATTAGAGCCCCTATCAAATTTGTCTGGCAGAGACAAACGGAGGCTAGGAGCGGCCACTCGCTGCGGAGGAGGTGCAGGAGCTGGCGGAGGAGATGGTTGCTGCTGTAGCAGTGGCAGAAGTTGCTGTAGCATGGCGGTCAACTGCGACAGCTGCTGTCCTTGTTGGGCGATTTGTTGGGATTGCTGGGTGACCACCGTGGGTAGGTCATCAAGACTTGGCAGCGGCACCTCAGCGGGATCCATGGCCGGATCTACTGTTAGGATTCGGCTGGCTGGAGGTGGATCCTCTGTGTCAGAGAGGGATTGGCGTGTACCGTACCGGTGGACCGGTTCTAAGATGCTACTGGTATTCACCAGAGCCCGCCGCAAAGCGGGATGGTCTTGCTGCGGCGGTAGCAACCAGGTCGTATCCACCGGTAACGGCTCAACCTCTCTGACTGCTGAGACAGGCGCGGTACAAAAGGACAAGGCAAGAGCAAGGTCGGACGTAGCAGAAGGTCAGAGCAGGCGGCAAGGGTCGTAGTCAGGGTCAACAGCAGAAGGTCTGGAACACAGGCTTGGGACATACACTAAACACTTTCTCTGGCACAAGGCAACAAGATCCGGCAAAGCAGTGAAGGGGAAGTGAGGTTATATGAGCAGGGAGCAGTTGGAGGCTAATTAGACTGATTGGGCCAGGCACCAATCATTGGTGCACTGGCCCTTTAAATCTTAGAGAGCTGGCGCGCGCGTGCCCTAGAGAGCGGAGCCGCGCGCGCCAGAACGTGAGAGCCGGGGACCGGGACAGGTAAGTGGCTTGGGATGCGATTCCAGCTATGCGAATCGCATCCACGTTGTGAATGTCAGTGCAGCGCTCCCGGTCAGCGGGTCTGACCGGGGCGCTGCAGAGAGAAGAACGCCGCGAGCGCTCCGGGGAGGAGCAGGGACCCGGAGCGCTCGGCGTAACAGAGATAATCCAATAAAGGCAATACAGGTGACAGGTAGTCTGTGAGATAATCCAACTAAAGTAATCCAGGTGACAGGTAGTCTGTGAGATAATCCAATAAAGGCAATATAGGTGACAGATAGTCTGGGAGATAATCCAACAAAGGTAATCCAGGTGACAGGTAGTCTGTGAGATAATCCAATAAAGGCAATACAGGTGACAGATAGTCTGGGAGATAATCCAACAAAGGTAATTAGCTCTCCCTATACAGTGCCTTGAGTGCAAAATGTGTATTGTGCACAGAAAGTGTATGAAAACAGTAAATAAAGTATTTTAACTCTGAGCTTTATGTCACTGGACAACATAAACTCAGGGGTACAAATAGTGATGTCCTTAAGTCCATCCAAGTAGGTAGGGTGACTCTAGGATCCGTCACAAGTATAACTACCGAACTGCCGGTTGCATTCTCTGGTAATGGCATTTCTCATACAATATCCATGCGAATAACTCCAGCTATCTTAACAGTCCAGGCATGTAGTCCGCTGCCTTGGAGTCACCTTCGACTCCTCACTGTCTTTCAAACCACACATTAAAAACCTTAGCACCGCCTTATTATTAATAATAATAATAATAATAATAAAAGGCAAAGTTTTTCATGAAATTTTAGAATTTGATGGATAAGACATAAAGACTATCGGGAGATCGGCTCATTCAAATGATTGGGATGTGACGCAAGTCCGTTGGAGATACGGCAACTGAACTCCAAATCTGTGATGTGAATGCACCCTTATAAGTGGGGGAACTTGAAGAATAACCATTTAATTACCAAGGATAAATTTAGGGTGATGGACAATCCCACCCCAAACCTCTGTGCCCTGCCAAAACTTCATGAAGAAAGACGGACGGTGTCTGGCATCCTAATTGTATCGGGAAACAACTGTTTGAGGGTATCAGGCATTATGATGAGGAGGTTTTGTCCCCTTTGTTCGCCCCCTTCCCTCATTCTTTCTTGACACTTAGGACATCGTCACCAGACCCCACAAGATTCAGGTGTCATCCACTGCCCTGATAGCTGGCCTCGATGTACAGTCTCTTTATACCAGTGTGTGTCACCAGTTAGGGACCAAGACAATTCATCATTTTTGAGCCCTGATGGTACATATTTCCAGGCTCACAATGGATTTGTTTGACAGTCGTCTTAATGCCCTTTCACTCACAACTATTTTGTTTTTACCACAAATTTCACTTACAGGTCACAGCAGGCACAGCTATGGGAACGATATCTGCCCCCACTTATGCAAACCATTTTCTTGAACTTGTTTTTTCTGAAACGTCTTAACTTACTGAGCACGTGTTTGTTTTGGGAAGGGGAGGTACATCGATGACGTCCTAACTCTTAGGGACAGAGATGTTGACTTGTTTCGTCAGTGTGTACATTGCGAGTAAATTCTAACCATCTAGGTTTTGGTTTTACTTGGGAGATACACAGAGCATCGATTCATTTTCTTGATTTAAGAATCTCTCTGGAGCCTGGTTGGGACGTCCGAAACAAAACATTTTAAAAGAAAACAGCGACAAACAGTCTCATGCACTGGCATGAATAGATATTTTTTTAAAACAAGGTGCACTCCTAGTGCAGGCGGTTTGAGGTAATAGCAATGTGCACCAAAAAAATGAAAGGCTTACCAGATGGTGTTGTGCTCAGGGCACAACACCTCCGAAGGTGCGTTCGACTTGCAGTGGTAGTTGGAGGTCAGCAGCCACAGTGTCCTTTCCAGATGCCTCAAGGTCAGTGCAATAGAGTACGTGGATGAATTCCAAAAAGAAGGACTTTCTATACCTATATGCTTCTCCTCCCTGAAAGATGCGAGGCAACCGTCCACAGTGTAAAATTAGGAACTTTATTTGCAACAATAGTTTCAAGCCTGTACTGGGCTCTTTTCGCCAGGCATACTGTCAGATTATCCAAAACACAACATTTAAAAGGGTACTGCTCCCCTAGACATCTTATCCCCTATCCTTTGGATAGGGGATAAGATGTCAGATCTCGGAGGATAAGATGTTGGATCTCGGCTGCAGCACCCACCTGTATGGCTTCTGGCAACGCTGGAGGCTTCGGATCCCGACCACAATGGTGGAAGAGCGTGACGTCACGACTCCGCCCCGTGTGACGTCACGCCCAGCCCCTCAATGCAAGTCTATGGGAAGGGGTGTGACGGACCTCCCATAGATTTGCATTGAGGGGTGGGGCGTGACGTCACACGGGTGGGAGTCGTGATGTCACGCTCTTCCGCCATTGTGGTCGGGATCCGAAGCCTCCAGCGTTGGCGGAAGCCGTACAGGTGGGTGCTGCAGCCGAGATCCTGGGAGTCCCCAGCAGCGGAACCCCAGCGATCTGACATCTTATACCCTATCCTTTGGATAGGGGATAAGATGTCTAGGGGCGGAGTACCCCTTTAAAAAGCCTGGGGAGAGAACTTAAACCGAGTGAAAAGGTCACCATACAATAATTAAACATGTAAAATCAATTGGATTAGATTAAAACAGTACATAAAAGCCAATTCATAGTATAATCCATATGACAAACAAAATAAGAGGGGGTACACAAGCAACATAAGAGTTTATAATGCCTATTGTAGTTTTCTGCAGTGCTGGTACCCACGTTCGTGGCACCGGCTGTCACCAGCAAATTGTAAACACATAGTAGTAAACAAAACCGCGATCCTGTGTGCTAGGACGCGCTGCCTCTACTAGGTGCGTGGACCTGTATTGTAGATGGAGATGCGATCTGTGAATGGTGAATGGTCAGATCGTTGATTCTAGCAGCCGCATCTGATTAAGGAATGAATGTGGGCGGTAAGTATCAGAGCGGTGGAATTTCATATTGCTGCGACATTCATTTCACAGGGATGTTGAGTAGTGTTGCTCACGAATATTCGCAATTCGAAATTTCGCATATTCGCGAATATAGCACTATATATTCACAATTACGAATATTTGCTTTTTTTTGTTCACAGTACACATCACAGTGATCGCTGATCATCTCTCTCTGCTCTTCGCATATGCGCATATTCGTGAATATTGACCCCCTCCCTTCTTTAATGGTATAGGGAACTAATGGGCTAGTGCAGTGGTCTCCAACCTGCGGACCTCCAGATGTTGCAAAACTACAACTCCCAGCATGCACGGACAGCCAACGGCTGTCCGTGCATGCTGGGAGTTGTAGTTTTGCAACATCTGGAGGTCCCCAGGTTGGAGACCACTGCACTAGTGCATTAACTCTGTGATTTTTTTGCCCGTTGAAACCAATAGGCCCATTGGGGTCTATGGGGATCTCACGGTATGTAAAACTGTAAGATAAGCAGGAGGGTCTCAGCAGTACAGTGGATGGGAGACCGAGCGGTGGTTTGAGTACCGGAGTGTTACAGTGTTGTGGTTAAACTTAACTTTCCAGGAAAGGCTGCTGTGTTACCCATAGCAACCAATCAGATCGCTTCTTTCATTTTTCACAAGGCCTCTGCAAAATGAAAGAAGCGATCTGATTGGTTGCTATGGGCAACTCAGCAGCTTTTCCAGGAAAGTAAAGTTTAACCACAACACTGTAACACTCTGTCCCACCCCAGAACTCGAACCATCGCATGGTCTCCCATCCACTGTACTGCCGAGACCCTCCTGCTTATCTTACAGTTTTACATACCGTGAGATCCCCAAAGGTCACAATGGGCCTATTTGTTTCAACGGGCAAAAAAATCACAGAGGTAATGCACTAGCCCATTAGTTCCCTAAACCATTAAAGAAGGGAGGGCTCAATTTTGCGTGAAAATTCGCATATATGCATCGATTTTCGCATAAGCGCATAGAAAAAAACCCGAATATAACGAATATGCGAATTTCGCGAATATATGACGAATATTCGTCCATATCTTTGCGAAATATCGCAAATTCGAATATGGCCTATGCCGCTCATCACTAATGTTGAGGATTGCCATGTATAGAGCATAAAAGCAGTATCTGTTCACATACACGCCATGTTCATTTGTAACAATGTTGGAGATTGGAGTGTACAGTGTATTGGAGAAGTGTATGTTCATATAGCTGCAACATAATTTCCCAAGTCCTGGGCGGGGGGGCGCAAAAGGTATATTCTGTGTGGGAGACAGGAAAGATGTTGGACGCCACATAAGTCTTGTGTTGTATTTTGGTCAGGATGATAACCCAATTTTTTAAGATGGTACACTAATGGTTGGGGAACTCACGGCGAAAGAGTTCACCATATGTCCCCAAAGGTTGTGGGGGTGGGGGGAAGCTGTATAATCAGGGGTCAAGTTCTGGAAAAAAAAGTGTCTGATCCCGGGGGTCCCGATGCTAGGGACCCCCACGTTCTCCCTTCTGCACCCGGCATTTGTTTAGAGCATTGGGTGCAGCACCGGAGGCTCGTGACGTCACAGTCATGGCCCCTCAATGCAAGTCTATGGGAGCCTCCCATAGACTAGCATTGAGGGGCCATGACCGTGACGTCACGAGCCTCTGCCCCGCATCACCAGTCATCCTCTCTCCGTGCACCGGATGTCTGGGGTGACACAGCCGAGATCGCGGGGACCCCCACGATCTGATATCTTACCCCCTATACTTTGAATAGGGGATAAGATGTCTAGGGGTGGAGTACCCCTTTAAGGGCTGGTCTCCTGCTAATGGGAACTGTGTTCTTGATAAGGAAAAAGTGCAGGAACTCCGTTCCCATGAGTTCCTGCAGGACTTGAGCCCTGTGCATAATGTAATATGAAAAGATGCGTACCATCCAGGTGGACCCGTATACTAGTCTCCACCACTTCGTTGAGTCCTTTCGGGGAGATTGTAGACAGTTTGTACATCCAAAAGACTTCCTTCTTTTTTAGTATTTCAAACCGATTAGTCAGATCGCTGGGTATGTGGTCAGTTGGCATGACTGAGAGAAGATATTCACCTCCTGGATGTGAAATGGCACAGTGCCTGGATATGCTATGAAGCGTAAAATGATTCCTTATGTCTGTGCTTATTCAGGCGCTTCTGTAATGGCTGGATGGTCCTTCCCACATATTGTAGTCCACAAATCCAATCCAACAGGTAGATAACCAAGGAGGACCGGCATGTGAGCCTATCCTTTACATTCAATTTCCCTCCATGCACTGGCATAGCCATCACTCGTGAGGCCTGAAACGTGCTCCAGTATTTACCAGCATAACCAATAAGCATTCAAGCTTCTACAGCTCAGAGGTATCTGAACAATTGTTAAAGATTGTCATTGTTAAATAAAGTCAAACAGATAAGAAAAAAAGTGTAAAACTTTAAAAATAAGTAAAATAAATGAATATTTGAAACGTGTCACGTTCCACCATATGGTTCCTAAAGCTGCCGTGCAGTACTTACCCAAGCGATTGCCCCATATGGCGATAAGATGGTGTCAGGGCAGATATATCAGAGATTATGAGAGGAGACCGTGAATCTAATTTACAGATCACATGACCTTATAACTCATCATAATAAAAGGGTTAATTTGTCATTTTTTATAGATGTAGTCGGGAATTGGTGTAAGACGTATTACAGAAGATAATACTGACTGAAGAGGACATCATTTATACTGGGTCTACTAGAGGACACCCCCTTATTATACCCCAGAGGACACCCCCTTATTATACCCCAGAGGACACCCCCTTTGTATACCCCAGAAGACAGTCCCTTATTATACCCGAGGACACCCGGTTATTATACCCGAGGACACCCTCTTATTATACCCCAGAGGACACCCCCTTTGTATACCCCAGAAGACACCCCCTTATTATACCCCAGAGGACACCCCCTTATTACACCCCAGAGGACATCCCCTTCGTATACCGCAGAAGACACACCCTTATTATACCCCAGAGGACACCCCCTTATTACACCCCAGAGGACACCCCCTTATTATACCCCAGAGGAGACCACTTAGTATACCCAAGAGGACACCCTCTTATTACACCCCAGAGGACACTCCCTTATTACTCCCCAGAGGACACCCCCTTATTATTCCCCAGAAGACACCCCCTTATTCCCCAGAGTACACCCCCTTATTATACCCCAGAGGACACCACTTAGTATTCCTCAGAAGACACCCCCTTATTACACCCCAGAAGACACCCCCTTATTACTCCCCAGAAGACACCCCCTTATTATTCCCCAGAATACACCCCCTTATTACACCTCAAAGGACACCCCCTTATTATACCCCAGAGGACACCACTTAGTATACTCAAGAGGACACCCCCTTATTACACCCCAGAGGACACCCCCTCATTACACCCCAAAGGACACCCCCTTATTATTCCCCAGAATACACCCCCTTATTACACCCCAAAGGACACCCCCTTATTATACCCCAGAGGACACCACTTAGTATACCCAAGAGGACACCCCCTTATTACACCCCAGAGGACACCCCCTTATTATACCCAAGAGGACACCCCCTTATTATACCCCAAAGAGCACAGTCACCTATCAGGGGATTGTCATAGTGTGAGGGGTAACTAGCGGTACCCAGTGCTATAAGGGGCACCTCTTACCATATAGTGAGGGATATAAGAAGAGTAAGGGCCCTGTGTATACAGCTGAGGACCATAAATTGATCGGCACTATTCCCTGTGGGGGGGGGATGTGGTGTTTGTTGTATTATCAGATGTTACAATGTATTTGTGATTTCGATGACTATTGGACACATAGGAGGATAAGAGCAGCGTCAGCTTTAGTCATTATTACATAATAAAGACAAATAGGGTACTGACAGCAGCGTCCAGATCCCAAGGGGCCGATTATCCCCCCTGTAATATGAGCGCAGATGGATGAGACCCACGGTGGGGATGGGGATATAGTCTTCAGAAAGTCACAACAGACACCACATTATGGGTTTAATAAACAAAAACAAGAATATTCCCAGAAGTTATAAAGTAAAAACACATCAGATGTGGGGGCAGGTAACTATTCTCCCCAGTATAAACATAATAAATCTGTAATAACACAACATTATTCTGCTGCATGTTCTGCCACAATTCAGGCCCATCAGGTACAGTAATGGGGTCAGGGTTTCTTCTCTGTGATGAGTTTCAAAGGCCGAATTCCTTGTAAAACATTTTCTACATACAGAACATCAACATCTTGTGTGACTTCTCTCATGTTGAACAAGAGGATTTTTTTGTAAAGCATTTCCCACATTCTGAATATGAATAAGGCTTCTCCCCTGTGTGACTTCTCTGATGTATAACGAGATCTGATATTCTTCTATAACATTTCTCAATGAATATGGCTTCCTCCCTATGTGAATTTTTATCTGTAAAAAGATTTTAGCTTACAGTAAACTGTTTTCCACATTTAAACTTTTCACCCCTTTTGTGAATTTTCTCATGTATGACAAGATTCCCTTTCTTTATAAAACATTTCCCACATTCTGAACATGAATAGGGTTTCTCTCCTGTGTGACTTCTCTCATGTATCACAAGCTTAGATTTTTGTATAAAACATTTTCCACATTCTAAACATGATTACGGCTTCTCACCTCTGTGAACTTCCTCATGTATTACAAGATTCAGTTTTTGTGTAAAACATTTTCCACATTCTAAACATGAATAGGGTTTCTCTCCTGTGTGAATTCTCTCATGTAACACAAAATGCGATTTTCGTATAAAGCATTACCCACATTCTGAACATGAATAAGGTTTCTCTCCTGTGTGACTTCTCTCATGTATCACAAGCTTAGATTTTTGTACAAAACATTTTCCACATTCTAAACATGATTACGGCTTCTCACCTCTGTGAACATTCTCATGTATTACAAGATTCGGTTTTTGTGTAAAACATTTTCCACATTCTAAACATGAATAGGGTTTCTCTCCTGTGTGAATTCTCTCATGTAACACAAGATGTGATTTTCGTATAAAGCATTTCCCACATTCTGAACATGAAAATGGCTTCTCTCCTTTGTGAATTCTTTCATGTGTAACAAGATATGACTTTCGTATAAAGCATTTCCCACATTCTGAACATGAAAATGGCTTCTCTCTTGTGTGAGTTCTCTCATGTATCACAAGCTCAGATTTTTGTATAAAACATTTCCCACATTCTGAACATGAATAAGGTTTCTCTCCTGTATGACTTCTCTCATGTATCACAAGCTCAGATTTTTGTATAAAACATTTTCCACATTCTAAACATGAATACGGCTTCTCTCCAGTGTGAACTTTCTCATGTATTACAAGATTCGATTTTTGTGTAAAACATTTCCCACATTCTGAACATGAATAAGGTTTCTCTCCTGTGTGACTTCTCTCATGTATCACAAGCTCAGATTTTTGTATAAAACATTTTCCACATTCTGAACATGAATATGGTTTCTCTCCTGTGTGACTTCTCTCATGTATCACAAGATCAGATTTTTGTATAAAACATTTTCCACATTCTAAACATGAATAGGGCTTCTCTCCTTTGTGAAATTTCTCATGGAACACAAGATGCGGTTTTTGTGTAAAACATTTTCCACATTCTAAACATGAATAGGGTTTCTCTCCTGTGTGAATTCTCTCATGGAACACAAGATGTGATTTTTGGATAAAGCATTTCCCACATTCTGAACATGAAAATGGCTTCTCTCCTGTGTGAATTCTCTCATGAGTAACAAGATGTGATTTTTGTATAAAGCATTTCCCACATTCTGAACATGAAAATGGCTTATCTCCTGTGTGAATTCTTCTGTGTGTAAGAAGACTTGGGCTTGCTGTAAATTGTTTCCCACATTCATCACATTTAAACTTTTTGCCCCCTCTCTGATCTATCTCTATGGTAACAATGTGTGGTTGGTCAGGAGGATTATTATATGATAGATCTGGATGGAGATTAGGGGTAAGGAGGTCTTCTCCTGAGGAGCGCTCCATGATCTCTCCATCTTGTCCTGAGGAGCGCTCCATGATCTCTCCATCTTGTCCTGAGGAGCGCTCCATGATCTCTCCATCTTGTCCTGAGGAGCGCTCCATGATCTCTCCATCTTGTCCTGAGGAGCGCTCCATGATCTCTCCATCTTGTCCTGAGGAGCGCTCCATGATCTCTCCATCTTGTCCTGAGGAGCGCTCCATGATCTCTCCATCTTGTCCTGAGGAGCGCTCCATGATCTCTCCATCTTGTCCTGAGGAGCGCTCCATGATCTCTCCATCTTGTCCTGAGGAGCGCTCCATGATCTCTCCATCTTGTCCTGAGGAGCGCTCCATGATCTCTCCATCTTGTCCTGAGAAGCGCTCCATGATCTCTCCATCTTCTCCTGAGAAGCGCTCCATGATCTCTCCATCTTCTCCTGAGCAGCGCTCCATGATCTCTCCATCTTGTCCTGAGGAGCGCTCCATGATCTCTCCATCTTGTCCTGAGGAGCGCTCCATGATCTCTCCATCTTGTCCTGAGGAGCGCTCCATGATCTCTCCATCTTGTCCTGAGGAGCGCTCCATGATCTCTCCATCTTGTCCTGAGGAGCGCTCCATGATCTCTCCATCTTGTCCTGAGGAGCGCTCCATGATCTCCCCATCTTCTCCTGAGGAGCGCTCCATGATCTCCCCATCTTCTCCTGAGGAGCGCTCCATGATCTCTCCATCTTGTCCTGAGGAGCGCTCTATGATCTCTCCATCTTCTCCTTTATCACTCACAGATAACATGACGTCTTCTTTGTTCTTACAGAGATTTCCTGTTTGGGAGGAGAGTAGAGACATTTATTCATTTTTTTGCAGTTTTTAATGCATTTTGCTCAAGAATTGAATCCAGCAGTAAGTAGGGGTATGAATACTTCCTTCATATTTCCTATTGATTTTGAATCCATGTCTGTTATAGCTAAAGAAAATCTGCACAATGTAAATAAAGCCTTATATAGACTTTCTAATGTCAGTGATACCTACGGCCCCGGAGGGTCTCTGGTGGGCCGCACAGGTCCCATTACACTGATTACAGATCATACAGGATTGTCTTTGGGGGGTTCTCTCTCTCACCTCTTGCACTTTTATCATGTCCGGGCTGGCGAGGCTCTTATGTCATGTGACGTCCTTAATTGCTCCTCCTCTCTCCCTCCCTTTACTCCTCCTCTCTACTTTCTTCCTCTCTTTCTTTACTCCTCCGCTCTAACACCTCCTGGCATTGTTACATACCTGGGGAAACACCTCCTGGAATAATTACATACCTGGGGTAACACCTCCTGGAATTTCCTCCTTCACTTCCCTCATACACGGGTGATGGCCCCTCATCCTCTCTTCTTCATCCTCCACTTTATTATTAGTCAGATCTCCCCCCTGATGTGACATATAGAACAATTCACTACAATACAGCAGACAGGAGGAGCAACAGAGACCCCCAAAATCTACCCCCACATCTATCACTGCAGGACCCCCCTATAGAGATATAGGATCAGCCTCATCTACCTGATGCTTCTCTGGGACATTTCCCTCTGGACAGTCCTGGGAATACAGAGGGCAGGGACACCTCTCGGTTGGATTTCTATCAATGACTCCATCTGTAGGGAACACACAGTGATGAATAGATTATTCCATGTGATGATCAGATGATGGGTGTAGTAGTATCTAGGAGACCCTCCACCAATAAAAGTCTCCCCCTCCTTACACTGCTGATCGGACCCCAAATCCGTCTCCTCTTCTGGTTCATCTTTTGCCTCAACCTTAATATCCATCAGATCTTCACCCTAAAGAGAAAAAAACCCACACAAAATAAAAGGGGCTCCCGAATTCCATTATAACCTGGGGGGGGCACACGGCCCCATGGTCCCCAGTATACATGTCCCCTCCTCCTTATTTCCTTCTTCCTCCTTTATCTGCACAGGTTGTTTTCCTCAGTTATTCTGCCCGGTAACAGCTGTTCTGCTGAGAGATGGATTCCTGCTTCTGATTGGAGGATCAGAT
Organism: Hyla sarda; assembly: GCF_029499605.1. Classification (NCBI taxonomy): domain Eukaryota; kingdom Metazoa; phylum Chordata; class Amphibia; order Anura; family Hylidae; genus Hyla; species Hyla sarda. The sequence goes on along the minus strand of NC_079189.1, from coordinate 121,978 downwards.
TCTGCCCGGTAACCATGATCTTCTGCCCAGCGATGCTCCAGCCCAACAACAGCATTCTGATTGGCTGGAGGCCCATTGGCGGGAAAAGTATTTCCCTTCTATACTGGGCTGTGGTGTCTCCAGCTCAGTCACCTGTGGGAAGATTAGAAGAAGCCCCGCCCTCCCCCTTTTATTTCACTTTCCTTTCCATCACAATGTTTTATAGAAGAGGTAAGTGACCCGAGAAGTCATGGGGGACATGTCTAATATTATATCTTATTGTGGTTCTGCTATTTTATTACTACGACTTTGGTTTGAGGCTTTGATATTTTGATCATAGTTATTTATTTATTCTTGCATGAGCAGAGCCGGGGCGCCGGGCTGGAGATCACAGGGGTCCCTACCCAGATCAAATGGAGTTCCCCTTTAGTTAGGGTGGGACCTATGGTGCCATGATCATGGGTTCAATCACTTTATGGTCATATTTTGGAAACTTTAACACCAGCTACCTGATGGTTCTTTGGGACATTTCCCTCTGGACAGTCCTTGAAATACTGAGGATGGGGACACCACTCGGCTGGATTTCTATCAATGACTCCATCTGCAGGGAACAAACAGGGAATGAATACATCAGTGCTGGATAGATTTCTATGTTACTAGGTAATGAGAGTGATATCTATATATGTCTCTTCTTACCTTGTGATGTGAGGGGCCGGTGATCCTCCATCATGACTATGTCCTGGTACAGATCCTTGTGTCCTTCTACATACTCCCACTCCTCCATGGAGAAATAGACCGCCACATCCTGACACCTTATAGGAACCTGACACACAATGATACCGTCATCACCAGACCCCTCCATTACTGTATAATGTCCCAGCAGTGTCACCTCTCTAATCATCACCAGACCCCTCCATTACTGTATAATGTCCCAGCAGTGTCACCTCTCTAATCATCACCAGACCCCTCCATTACTGTATAATGTCCCAGCAGTGTCACCTCTCTAAACATCACCAGACCCCTCCATTACTGTATAATGTCCCAGCAGTGTCACCTCTCCAGTCATCACCAGACCGCTCCATTACTGTATAATGTCCCAGCAGTGTCACCTCTCTAATCATCACCAGACCCCTCCATCACTGTATAATGTCCCAGCAGTGTCACCTCTCCAGTCATCACCAGATCCCTCCATTACTGTATAATGTCCCAGCAGTGTCACCTCTCTAATCATCACCAGACTCCTCCATTACTGTATAATGTCCCAGCAGTGTCACCTCTCTAATCATCACCAGACCCCTCCATCACTGTATAATGTCCCAGCAGTGTCACCTCTCCAGTCATCACCAGACTCCTCCATTACTGTATAATGTTCCAGCAGTGTCACCTCTCCAGTCATCACCAGACCCCTCCTTTACTGTATAATGTCCCAGCAGTGTCACCTCTCCAGTCATCACCAGACCCCTCCATTACTGTATAATGTCCCAGCAGTGTCACCTCTCCAGTCATCACCAGACCCCTCCATTACTGTATAATGTCCCAGCAGTGTCACCTCTCCAGTCATCACCAGACCCCTCCATTACTGTATAATGTCCCAGCAGTGTCACCTCTCCAGTCATCACCAGACCCCTCCATCACTGTATAATGTCCCAGCAGTGTCACCTCTCCAGTCATCACCAGACCGCTCCATTACTGTATAATGTCCCAGCAGGGTCACCTCTCCAGTCAGCAGCTCAGTGATCCTGTGGATGAGTTCCAGGATCTTCTCCTCATGTATCAGTGAGTGAGGTGGAGGCTCCATGATGGGGCCCGGGGCCCTGCTCTGTCCTCCTGACTCATGGAGATGGCTGCTGGGGGCCACACACTCCCCCCATGTCTTCTTCACTATGGTGTAATCCTGTGTATGGAGAGAGACAATGAGGGGACTGACCCCAGTATTCCTCCCTCACTACAAAGAGGAGATTGTGCCCCTGTATAGAGCTCTAGTGAGCACATCTGGAATACTGGGGTCAATTCTGGAGACCTCACCTACAAAGAGACATCCAGAACATAGAGTGGCTCCAAAGATGGGGACAACAATGGTGGAAATGTAGATGGGGGACAACAATGGTGGAACTGTAGATGGAGGGACAACAATGGTGGAAATGTAGATGGGGGGCCAACAATGGTGGAAATGTAGATGGGGGGCCAACAATGGTGGAAATGTAGATGGGGGGGCCAACAATGGTGGAAATGTAGATGGGGGGACAACAATGGTGGAAATGTAGATGGGGGGACAACAATGGTGGAAATGTAGATGGGGGGACAACAATGGTGGAACTGTAGATGGAGGGACAACAATGGTGGAAATGTAGATGGGGGGTCAACAATGGTGGAAATGTAGATGGGGGGCCAACAATGGTGGAAATGTAGATGGGGGGCCAACAATGGTGGAAATGTAGATGGGGGGCCAACAATGGTGGAAATGTAGATGGGGGGCCAACAATGGTGGAAATGTAGATGGGGGGCCAACAATGGTGGAAATGTAGATGGGGGGAGACAACAATGGTGGAAATGTAGATGGGGGGAGACAACAATGGTGGAAATGTAGATGGGGGGACAACAATGGTGGAAATGTAGATGGAGGGACAACAATGGTGGAAATGTAGATGGGGACAACAATGGTGGAAATGTAGATGGGGGGACAACAATGGTGGAAATGTAGATGGGGACAACAATGGTGGAAATGTAGATGGGGACAACAATGGTGGAAATGTAGATGGGGGACAACAATGGTGGAAATGTAGATGGGGACAACAATGGTGGAAATGTAGATAGGGACAACAATGGTGGAAATGTAGATGGGGGACAACAATGGTGGAAATGTAGATGGGGACAACAATGGTGGAAATGTAGATGGGGGACAACAATGGTGGAAATGTAGATGGGGACAACAATGGTGGACAGGGACGTGCACAGACATTTTGGAGGGCAGGGGCTCAAATAAAAAAAAAGGCACTAATTATAAAAAAAAAATTTTTTATAGAAATATTAGTAAAAGCCTTACATATGTTAAAGGGGAACTCTGGTACAGAACATCTTATCCTCTCCTACTCACAGGATAGGAGATAATTGTCTGATTGCAAAGGTTCTGACCGCTGGGACCCCCTGCTATCTCCTGTCTTGCACCCTGGCTCTTCTCATGTACGGAGCGACCTCAGCACCATGCATGGATTACTATCGACCACTGCGCGAAGAGGTGGCCGACATGTCCCTCCGTGTATCTCTATGGGAAAGCCGGAGATACAGTGTTCATGTACCTCTGGCTCTCCCATAGAGATACACAGAGGGACGTGTCAGCCACCTCTTCGCACATTGGTCAACAGTAATCCATACATGGTGCTGAGGTCGCTCCGTACATGAGAAGAGCCAGGGTGCACGGCACAAGAGAGTGGGGGAGGGGGGGGGTCCCTGCGGTTGGACCCTGCGGATAGAGAATAATATGTTCTGTATCGGAGTTCCCCTTTAACAAAACACAATTCCTGAGGTAGGGGCCTCCGTTGTCATGTCAGCTAAATAGGACCCTGCATCACCCCACGTAGGTCCCGATCAGCCCCCCTAAAACCCACTGGCACCAATAATTTGCACTTTTAGATGCCGCAATCAACTTTGATCACAGCATCTAAAGTGTTAGTTACGGACATTGCTGTGATCACTGAGGTCTGGCATTAACTGCGTTCTGGCTGCTGATAACAGCCATTACTTACCGGCTTTGAAGCGAGTTCAGCTCCATATCTCACTTCAAAGTCTTTTAGCATCCTCTAGATGTTCAAAAATTATATGTATGCGATAATAAAAATGGACTATATAAATTGAATTACAAATAAAGACTAAAAACTATTATACTATTACTTCACATTTGATAGGTTACACTGTCCTGAATGATACCTCCAAATGTCTACTGCAGCTGCACTCGGACAGCAGGCTCTCTCCCTGTATATGAGGGTCCCTACCTGCAGCCATCTCCGTCCGATCAGCGATCTGCTGTTCCATGCCTGCTCAGGTGGCTGAAGCAGCAGAGTGCATATAACACTGATCAATGCTATGCTATGGCATAGTATTGAATAGTGTATACAATCAGAATATTGCATATAATAAATCCCTATGTGGACTAAAAAAATAGGTGTAAAAATAGTAAAAAAAAATAAGTTAATAAATGTAATTTAACCCCTTCCCTAATAAAAGTTTGAATCACCCCCTTTTTCCATTAAAAAAAATGTAAACAAAAATAAACCTAAACATACATGGTATCAGTGCGTGCGTAAATGTCCAAACTATAAAATTATAATGTTAAAGGGGTTATCCAGGAAAAAACTTTTTTTTATATATCAACTGGCTCCAGAAAGTCAAACAGATTTGTAAATTACTTCTATTAAAAAATCTTAATCCTTTCAGTACTTATGGGCTTCTGAAGTTAAGGTTGTTCTTTTCTGTCTAAATCCTCTCTGATGACACCTGTCTCGGGAAACGCCCAGTTTTGAAGCAAATCCCCATAGCAAACCTCTTCTAAACTGGACTTTTCCTGAGACAGGTGTCATCAGAGAGGATTTAGACAGAAAAGAACCTTAACTTCAGAAGCTCATAAGTACTGAAAGGATTAAGATTTTTTAATAGAAGTAATTTACAAATCTGTTTGACTTTCTGGAGCCAGTTGATATATAAAAAAAAGTTTTTCCCTGGAATACCCCTTTAATTAAACTCTGCGGTCCATTAAAAAAATTCCAAAGTCCAAAATTGGGTATTTTTGGTCATTTTGTATACCCTAAAAATATGTATAAAAGGCGATCAAAAAGTCCCATAAAAAAAAAAAAAAAATACTGATAAAAACTACAGATCAATAAATAAATACAGAAAAATAAAAAAGTTATAGGGGTCAGAAGATGATCATTTTAAACACTCATTTTGATGCTTGTATTTATAATTTTTTCAGTAGTATAATAAAATGAAACCTACATAAATTGGGTGTCCCTGTAATCGTATTTACCTAGAGAATAGATAGAAGGTGTCATTTTTTACCCAAAAAGTACACTGCGTTGAAACGGAAGCCACAAAAAAATAACAAAATGGTGTTTTTCTTCAATTTTGTCCCACAAATAATTTTTGTAGATTTGACTGATGTCATTACAAAGTAAAATTGGTAGCGCATAAAACAAGTTCTCATATGGGTCTGTTGGTGGAAAACTGAAAGGAGGAAAATACAAAAGCGCAAAAATGAAAAAATGCTCCTTTTTTTCTGTTAAGGTTTAATTATCCATATGAGGGCTCACTTTTACGCCATGATCTGTAGTTTTTATTGGGATTTTTATTCACTGCTTATACAGTTTTTTCTCATATGAAGTTATCAAGAATCTGCAATTCTGGACTTTAGATTTTTTTTTACTTTTATGCTATTTACTGTGCGATTTAATATTATATTTTAATAGCTTGGACATTTCCGCACGTGGCGATACCACATATGCTCATTTTTGTTTACATTATTTAATTATATTAGGTAAGTTTTATTAGGTAAGGGGCTTATTCACATTTATTAACACTTTTTTTTAAATATTGTATTCACTATTTTGTATCACCACCTCCAGTATTCAGGGCAACAATGAACTACAACTCCCATTATGTAAAGTGACAATGCATTTCAAGCTCAAAACCTGCAGGACACAAGGCCAGATGGCACTACAGACTGTGCAGTGCCTTCTTGTCTTGTGTGCTGGAGGTTGTGAGCTTGTAATGCACTGTCACTTTACATACTGGGGGTGGTAGTGCATTGTCCCTTTCCATGCTAGGGGTTGTACTGCTTTAACCTTTTGCATATTAGAGTCTGTACTACAAACTTCAATATGGAAGGTGACAAAGCACTACAATCCCCAGCATGTATAGTGACAAAGCACTACAATCCAAAGCATGTATAGTGACAAAGCACTACTATCCCCAGCATGTATAGTGACAAAGCACTACAATCCCCAGCATGTATAGTGAAAAAGCACTACAATCCACAATATGCAAAGGGACAAGGAACTACAATTGTTGTAGTGCTTTGTTCCTTTGAATACTGAAGGTCACACATAAGAAAACCACTAAATTAAAACTATTACCGGGGCAGGCAGGGCAGAGGGCAGACAGATGACCGGAGACACTTCAGGAATGCAGAGGGAAACAGGAGCGCGGACTCCTCTGCTGTAATGACGCTGCTGGGGTCACGTGACCTAGCAGACGTGCGCACGTCATTTACCCAGGCAACCCCTGCGCACTAATGTACGGATCCATAGAGTAAGAGGACTCCAGGGAGCTTCAGGATAGGTTCAGGGGGCATGCTACGCTGGCCAGACTGGAAAGAGAGAGTGAGGAGACCAGAGGGGGAGGGGAAGGAGAAGGAGGGGGGGCTCGGGGTTGGTGGGTTATGTGAATAAGGAGTTTTGCTGACAACCTGCCCGGACTTGAGCAGTGCTGTAGATGTACAAAGAAAAAAAAAAAGGGCATTAAAGGGGCAGCTGCAAAAAAAGGGCAGGGGCTAAAGCCCCCTTTGAAGCCTATGTGTGCACGTCCCCGATGGTGGAAATGTAGATGGGGAACAACAATGGTGGAAATGTAGATGGGGACAACAATGGTGGAAATGTAGATGGGGACAACAATGGTGGAAATGTAGATGGGGACAACAATGGTGGAAATGTAGATGGAGACAACAATGGTGGAAATGTAGATGGGAACAACAATGGTGGAAATGTAGATGGGGACAACAATGGTGGAAATGTAGATGGGGGGACAACAATGGTGGAAATGTAGATGGGGACAACAATGGTGGAAATGTAGATGGAGACAACAATGGTGGAAATGTAGATGGGGACAACAATGGTGGAAATGTAGATGGGGGAACAACAATGGTGGAAATGTAGATGGGGAACAACAATGGTGGAAATGTAGATGGGGAACAACAATGGTGGAAATGTAGATGGAGACAACAATGGTGGAAATGTAGATGGGGGACAACAATGGTGGAAATGTAGATGGGCACAACAATGGTGGAAATGTAGATGGGGGGACAACAATGGTGGAAATGTAGATGGGGACAACAATGGTGGAAATGTAGATGGAGACAACAATGGTGGAAATGTAGATGGGGACAACAATGGTGGAAATGTAGATGGGGGAACAACAATGGTGGAAATGTAGATGGGGAACAACAATGGTGGAAATGTAGATGGGGAACAACAATGGTGGAAATGTAGATGGAGACAACAATGGTGGAAATGTAGATGGGGGACAACAATGGTGGAAATGTAGATGGGCACAACAATGGTGGAAATGTAGATGGGGGGACAACAATGGTGGAAATGTAGATGGGGACAACAATGGTGGAAATGTAGATGGAGACAACAATGGTGGAAATGTAGATGGGGACAACAATGGTGGAAATGTAGATGGGGGAACAACAATGGTGGAAATGTAGATGGGGAACAACAATGGTGGAAATGTAGATGGGGAACAACAATGGTGGAAATGTAGATGGAGACAACAATGGTGCAAATGTAGATGGGGGAACAACAATGGTGGAAATGTAGATGGGGACAACAATGGTGGAAATGTAGATGGGGGACAACAATGGTGGAAATGTAGATGGGGGACAACAATGGTGGAAATGTAGATGGGGACAACAATGGTGGAACAACAATGGTGGAAATGTAGATGGGGGGACAACAATGGTGGAAATGTAGATGGGGGGACAACAATGGTGGAAATGTAGATGGGGGACAACAATGGTGGAAATGTAGATGGGGACAACAATGGTGGAAATGTATATGGGGGACAACAATGGTGGAAATGTAGATGGGGGACAACAATAGTGGGAATGTAGATGGGGGACAACAATGGTGGGAATGTAGATGGGGGACAACAATGGTGGAAATATAGATGGGGACAACAATTTTGGGGAAATGTAGATGGGGACAACAATGGTGGAAATGTAGATGGGGAACAACAATGGTGGAAATGTAGATGGGGGACAACAATGGTGGAAATGTAGATGGGGGACAACAATGGTGGAAATGTAGATGGGGACAACAATGGTGGAAATGTAGATGGGGACAACAATGGTGGAAATGTAGATGGGGACAACAATGGTGGAAATGTAGATGGGGACAACAATGGTGGAAATGTAGATGGGGACAACAATGGTGGAAATGTAGATGGGGACAACAATGGTGGAAATGTAGATGGTGGAACAACAATGGTGGAAATGTAGATGGGGGGACAACAATGGTGGAAATGTAGATGGGGGGACAACAATGGTGGAAATGTAGATGGGGGACAACAATGGTGGAAATGTAGAAGGGACAACAATGGTGGAAATGTAGATGGGGACAACAATGATGGAAATGTAGATGGGACAACAATGGTAGAAATGTAGATGGGGACAACAATGGTGGAAATGTAGATAGGGGACAACAATGGTGGAAATGTAGATGGGGGGACAACAATGGTGGAAATGTAGATGGGGGGACAACAATGGTGGAAATGTAGATGGGGGACAACAATGGTGGAAATGTAGATGGGGACAACAATGGTGGAAATGTAGATGGGGGACCACAATAGTGGGAATGTAGATGGGGGACAACAATGGTGGGAATGTAGATGGGGGACAACAATGGTGGAAATGTAGATGGGGACAACAATTTTGGGGAAATGTAGATGGGGACAACAATGGTGGAAATGTAGATGGGGACAACAATGGTGGAAATGTAGATGGGGGACAACAATGGTGGAAATGTAGATGGGGGACAACAATGGTGGAAATGTAGATGGAGACAACAATGGTGGAAATGTAGATAGGGGACAACAATGGTGGAAATGTAGATGGGGACAACAATGGTGGAAATGTAGATGGGGACAACAATGGTGGAAATGTAGATGGTGGAACAACAATGGTGGAAATGTAGATGGGGGGACAACAATGGTGGAAATGTAGATGGGGGGACAACAATGGTGGAAATGTAGATGGGGGGACAACAATGGTGGAAATGTAGATGGGGGACAACAATGGTGGAAATGTAGATGGGGACAACAATGGTGGAAATGTAGATGGGGACAACAATGGTGGAAAGGTAGATGGGGACAACAATGGTGGAAATGTAGATGGGGACAACAATGGTGGAAATGTAGATGGGGACAACAATGGTGGAAATGTAGATGGGGGACAACAATGGTGGGAATGTAGATGGGGGAAAACAATGGTGGGAATGTAGATGGGGACAACAATGGTGGAAATGTAGATGGGGACAACAATGGTGGAAATGTAGATGGGGACAACAATGGTGGAAATGTAGATGGGGACAACAATGGTGGAAATGTAGATGGGGACAACAATGGTGGAAATGTAGATGGGGACAACAATGGTGGAAATGTAGATGGGGACAACAATGGTGGAAATGTAGATGGGGACAACAATGGTGGAAATGTAGATGGGGACAACAATGGTGGAAATGTAGATGGGAACAACAATGGTGGAAATGTAGATGGGGGACAACAATGGTGGGAATGTAGATGGGGGACAACAATGGTGGGAATGTAGATGGGGACAACAATGGTGGAAATGTAGATGGGGACAACAATTTTGGGGAAATGTAGATGGGGGGACAACAATGGTGGGAATGTAGATGGGGGACAACAATGGTGGGAATGTAGATGGGGACAACAATGGTGGAAATGTAGATGGGGACAACAATTTTGGGGAAATGTAGATGGGGACAACAATGGTGGAAATGTAGATGGGGGACAACAATAGTGGAAATGTAGATGGGGGACAACAATGGTGGAAATTTAGATGGAGACAACAATGGTGGAAATGTAGATGGGGGGACAACAATGGTGGAAATGTAGATGGGGGGACAACAATGGTGGAAATGTAGATGGGGACAACAATGGTGGAAATGTAGATGGGGGACAACAATGGTGGAAATGTAGATGGGGACAACAATGGTGGAAATGTAGATGGGGGACAACAATGGTGGAAATGTAGATGGGGACAACAATTTTGGGGAAATGTAGATGGGGACAACAATGGTGGAAATGTAGATGGGGGACAACAATAGTGGAAATGTAGATGGGGGGACAACAATGGTGGAAATGTAGATGGGGGGACAACAATGGTGGAAATTTAGATGGAGACAACAATGGTGGAAATGTAGATGGGGGGACAACAATGGTGGAAATGTAGATGGGGGAACAACAATGGTGGAAATGTAGATGGGGGGCCAACAATGGTGGAAATGTAGATGGGGGGCCAACAATGGTGGAAATGTAGATGGGGACAACAATGGTGGAAATGTAGATGGGGGACAACAATGGTGGGAATGTAGATGGGGGAAAACAATGGTGGGAATGTAGATGGGGACAACAATGGTGGAAATGTAGATGGGGACAACAATGGTGGAAATGTAGATGGGGACAACAATGGTGGAAATGTAGATGGGGACAACAATGGTGGAAATGTAGATGGGGACAACAATGGTGGAAATGTAGATGGGGACAACAATGGTGGAAATGTAGATGGGGACAACAATGGTGGAAATGTAGATGGGGACAACAATGGTGGAAATGTAGATGGGGACAACAATGGTGGAAATGTAGATGGGGACAACAATGGTGGAAATGTAGATGGGGGACAACAATGGTGGGAATGTAGATGGGGGACAACAATGGTGGGAATGTAGATGGGGACAACAATGGTGGAAATGTAGATGGGGACAACAATTTTGGGGAAATGTAGATGGGGACAACAATGGTGGAAATGTAGATGGGGGACAACAATAGTGGAAATGTAGATGGGGGACAACAATGGTGGAAATTTAGATGGAGACAACAATGGTGGAAATGTAGATGGGGGGACAACAATGGTGGAAATGTAGATGGGGGGGACAACAATGGTGGAAATGTAGATGGGGACAACAATGGTGGAAATGTAGATGGGGGACAACAATGGTGGAAATGTAGATGGGGACAACAATGGTGGAAATGTAGATGGGGGACAACAATGGTGGAAATGTAGATGGGGACAACAATTTTGGGGAAATGTAGATGGGGACAACAATGGTGGAAATGTAGATGGGGGACAACAATAGTGGAAATGTAGATGGGGGACAACAATGGTGGAAATTTAGATGGAGACAACAATGGTGGAAATGTAGATGGGGGGACAACAATGGTGGAAATGTAGATGGGGGAACAACAATGGTGGAAATGTAGATGGGGGGCCAACAATGGTGGAAATGTAGATGGGGGGCCAACAATGGTGGAAATGTAGATGGGGGGCCAACAATGGTGGAAATGTAGATGGGGGGCCAACAATGGTGGAAATGTAGATGGGGGACAACAATGGTGGAAATGTAGATGGGGGGGACAACAATGGTGGAAATGTAGATGGGGGACAACAATGGTGGAAATGTAGATGGGGGGGACAACAATGGTGGAAATGTAGATGGGGGGGACAACAATGGTGGAAATGTAGATGTGGGACAACAATAGTGGAAATGTAGATGGAGACAACAATGGTGGAAATGTAGATGGGGACAACAATGGTGGAAATGTAGATGGAGACAACAATGGTGGAAATGTAGATGGGGACAACAATGGTGGAAATGTAGATGGGGACAACAATGGTGGAAATGTAGATGGGGGACAACAATGGTGGAAATGTAGATGGGTCACCTTACCTCTCCGGTCAGCAGGTGGAGGATCTCCAAGGTGAAGTGTAATATTCTCTTAGTCATCTCATTCCTGTCCTTGTCCATCCTTGGGGGTCATTCAGGAGAAGAGGAGACAACTGGGTCAGCTGGAGGTGAAGAGGAGGAGCCTGAATCACAGAACAAGTGATACACTGTAACAAACCTCCTCCTCATGTAATCTCCTTACTACTGGGGTGACACACTGTAACAAACCTCCTCCTCATGTAATCTCCTTACAACTGTGGTGACACACTGTAACAAACCTCCTCCTCATGTAATCTCCTTACTACTGGGGTGACACACTGTAACAAACCCCCTCCTCATGTAATCTCCTTACTACTGAAGTGATACACTGTAACAAACCTCCTCCCCATGTAATCTCCTTACTACTGGGGTGACACACTGTAACAAACCTCCTCCTCATGTAATCTCCTTACAACTGTGGTGACACACTGTAACAAACCTCCTCCTCATGTAATCTCCTTACTACTGGGGTGACACACTGTAACAAACCCCCTCCTCATGTAATCTCCTTACTACTGAAGTGATACACTGTAACAAACCTCCTCCCCATGTAATCTCCTTACTACTGGGGTGATACACTGTAGCAAATCTCCTCATGTAATCTCCTTACTACTGGGGTGACACACTGTAACAAACCTCCTCCTCATGTAATCTCCTTACTACTGGGGTGACACGCTGTAACAAACCTCCTCCTCATGTAATCTCCTTACTACTGGGGTGACACACTGTAACAGACCTCCTCCTCATGTAATCTCCTTACTACTGGGGTGACACACTGTAACAAACCTCCTCTCCATGTAATCTCCTTACTACTGGGGTGACACACTGTAACAAACCTCCTCCTCATGTAATCTCGTTAGTACTGGGGTGACACACTGTAACAAACCTCCTCCTCATGTAATCCCCTTACTACTGGGGTGACACACTGTAACAAACCTCCACCTCATGTAATCTCCTTACTACTGGGGTGACACATTGTAACAAACCTCCTCCTCATGTAATCTCCTCACTACTGGGGTGACACACAGTAACAAACCTCCTCCTCATGTAATCTCCTTACTACTGGGGTGACACACTGTAACAAACCTCCTCCTCATGTAATCTCCTCACTACTGGGGTGACACAGTGTAACAAACCTCCTCCTCATGTAATCTCCTCACTACTGGGGTGACACACTGTAACAAACCTCCTCCTCATGTAATCTCCTCACTACTGGGGTGACACACTGTAACAAACCTCCTTCTCATATAATCTCCTTACTACTGGGGTGACACACTGTAACAAACCTCCTCCTCATGTAATCTCCTTACTACTGGGGTGACACACTGTAACAAACCTCCTCCTCATGTAATCTCCTTACTACTGGGGTGACACACTGTAACAAATCCCCTCCTCATGTAATCTCCTTACTACTGGGGTGACACACTGTAACAAACCTCCTCCTCATGTAATTTCCTTACTACTGGGGTGACACACTGTAACAAACCTCCTCCTCATGTAATCTCCTTACTACTGGGGTGACACACTGTAACAAACCTCCTCCTCATGTAATCTCCTTACTACTGGGGTGACACACTGTAACAAACCTCCTCCTCATGTAATCTCCTTACTACTGGGGTGACACACTGTAACAAACCTCCCCCTCATGTAATCTCCTTACTACTGGGGTGACACACTGTAACAAACCTCCTCCTCATGTAATCTCCTTACTACTGGGGTGACACACTGTAACAAACCTCCTCCTCATGTAATCTCCTTACTACTGGGGTGACACACTGTAACAAACCTCCTCCTCATGTAATCTCCTTACTACTGGGGTGACACACTGTAACAAACCTCCTCCTCATGTAATCTCCTTACTACTGGGGTGACACACTGTAACAAACCTCCTCCTCATGTAATCTCACCTCAGTTCCCGTCTCTCTTCTCTGCAGATCAGTCCCGCACATAACTGTCACATGACTATATTCACAGGTCCTTTAGTCACAATTACTTTTTTTTTCTTGCTGAGCTCCGCCCACTCCTGTCACATGACCATCCAAACAGGTCCTTCGTCCACAATCTCTTCTAACCTGCTGTGCTCCGCCCCCACAGGTACTGGTCACATGATTGTGACATCATCACAGGTCCTACACCTCCTCATCTATCAGATACAGATCAGGTCCTGGTCTCAGTCGCTGCTGTTGTGTTGTGTGGAGATTTCTGCTCCTCAGTGTAAGGTAAGGCTTTTATTAGGAGGGTTTTTGTTACAATGTGTCATTATTGTGTAATCCCAGCAGTAAGGTGATTACACACCTGCCTAATACATGAGGAGGAGAGAGAGAGGACAACCCTGCCTAATACATGAGGAGGAGAGAGAGAGGACAACCCTGCCTAGTACATGAGGAGGAGAGAGAGAGGACAATCCTGCCTAATACATGAGGAGGAGAGAGAGAGGACAACCCTGCCTAATACATGAGGAGGAGAGAGAGGACAACCCTGCCTAGTACATCAGGAGGAGAGAGAGAGGACAACCCTGCCTAGTACATGAGGAGGAGAGAGAGAGGACAACCCTGCCTAATACATGAGGAGAGAGAGAGGACAATCCTGCCTAATACATGAGGAGGAGAGAGAGGACAACCCTGCCTAATACATGAGGAGGAAAGAGAGAGGACAACCCTGCCTAGTACATGAGGAGGAGAGAGGACAACCCTGCCTAATACATGAGGAGGAGAGAGAGGACAACCCTGCCTAATACATGAGGAGGAAAGAGAGAGGACAACCCTGCCTAGTACATGAGGAGAGAGAGAGAGAGAAAGGACAACCCTGCCTAATACATGAGGAGGAGAGAGAGGACAACCCTGCCTAATACATGAGGAGGAGAGAGAGGACAACCCTGCCTAATACATGAGGAGGTGAGAGAGAGAGGACAACCCTGCCTAATACATGAGGAGAGAGAGAGAGAGAGGACAACCCTGCCTAATACATGAGGAGGAAAGAGAGAGGACAACCCTGCCTAATACATGAGGAGGAGAAAGAGGACAACCCTGCCTAATACATGAGGAGGTGAGAGAGAGAGGACAACCCTGCCTAATACATGAGGAGAGAGAGAGAGAGAGGACAACCCTGCCTAATACATGAGGAGGAAAGAGAGAGGACAACCCTGCCTAATACATGAGGAGGAGAAAGAGGACAACCCTGCCTAATACATGAGGAGAGAGAGAGAGAGAGGACAACCCTGCCTAATACATGAGGAGGAAAGAGAGGACAACCCTGCCTAATACATGAGGAGAGAGAGAGAGAGGACAACCCTGCCTAATAC
Organism: Hyla sarda; assembly: GCF_029499605.1. Lineage (NCBI taxonomy): Eukaryota > Metazoa > Chordata > Amphibia > Anura > Hylidae > Hyla > Hyla sarda. The sequence continues at coordinate 106,927 of NC_079189.1, read as the reverse complement.
ATGAGGAGAGAGAGAGAGAGAGAGGACAACCCTGCCTAATACATGAGGAGGAGAGAGAGAGGACAACCCTGCCTAATACATGAGGAGAGAGAGAGAAGACAACCCTGCCTAATACATGAGGAGGAGAGAGAGAGGACAACCCTGCCTAGTACATGAGGAGGAGAGAGAGAGGACAACCCTGCCTAATACATGAGGAGAGAGAGAGAGGACAACCCTGCCTAATACATGAGGAGGAGAGAGAGAGGACAACCCTGCCTAGTACATGAGGAGGAGAGAGAGAGGACAACCCTGCCTAGTACATCAGGAGGAGAGAGAGAGGACAACCCTGCCTAGTACATCAGGAGGAGAGAGAGAGGACAACCCTGCCTAGTACATGAGGAGGAGAGAGAGAGGACAACCCTGCCTAGTACATCAGGAGGAGAGAGAGAGGACAACCCTGCCTAATACATGAGGAGGAGAGAGAGAGGACAACCCTGCCTAATACATGAGGAGGAGAGAGAGAGGACAATCCTGCCTAATACATGAGGAGGAGAGAGAGAGGACAACCCTGCCTAGTACATGAGGAGGAGAGAGAGAGGACAACCCTGCCTAGTACATGAGGAGGAGAGAGAGAGGACAACCCTGCCTAATACATGAGGAGGAGAGAGAGAGGACAACCCTGCCTAGTACATCAGGAGGAGAGAGAGGACAACCCTGCCTAGTACATCAGGAGGAGAGAGAGGACAACCCTGCCTAGTACATGAGGAGGAGAGAGAGAGGACAACCCTGCCTAGTACATCAGGAGGAGAGAGAGGACAACCCTGCCTAATACATGAGGAGGAGAGAGAGAGGACAACCCTGCCTAGTACATGAGGAGGAGAGAGAGAGGACAACCCTGCCTAGTACATGAGGAGGAGAGAGGACAACCCTGCCTAATACATGAGGAGGAGAGAGGACAACCCTGCCTAGTACATCAGGAGGAGAGAGAGGACAACCCTGCCTAGTACATGAGGAGGAGAGAGGACAACCCTGCCTAATACATGAGGAGGAGAGAGGACAACCCTGCCTAGTACATCAGGAGGGAGAGAGAGGACAACCCTGCCTAGTACATCAGGAGGAGAGAGGACAACCCTGCCTAATACATGAGGAGGAGAGAGAGAGGACAACCCTGCCTAGTACATCAGGAGGAGAGAGGACAACCCTGCCTAATACATGAGGAGGAGAGAGGACAACCCTGCCTAATACATGAGGAGGAGAGAGGACAACCCTGCCTAATACATGAGGAGAGAGAGAGGACAACCCTGCCTAGTACATCAGGAGGAGAGAGAGGACAACCCTGCCTAATACATGAGGAGGAGAGAGAGAGGACAACCCTGCCTAGTACATGAGGAGAGAGAGAGAGAGGACAACCCTGCCTAGTACATCAGGAGGAGAGAGAGGACAACCCTGCCTAGTACATGAGGAGGAGAGAGAGAGAGAGGACAACCCTGCCTAATACATGAGGAGGAGAGAGAGGACAACCCTGCCTAATACATGAGGAGGTGAGAGAGGACAACCCTGCCTAGTACATCAGGAGGAGAGAGAGGACAATCCTGCCTAATACATGAGGAGGAGAGAGGACAACCCTGCCTAATACATGAGGAGGAGAGAGAGGACAACCCTGCCTAGTACATCAGGAGGAGAGAGAGGACAACCCTGCCTAGTACATCAGGAGGAGAGAGAGAGGACAACCCTGCCTAGTACATCAGGAGGAGAGAGAGGACAACCCTGCCTAGTACATGAGGAGGAGAGAGAGAGGACAACCCTGCCTAATACATGAGGAGGAGAGAGAGAGGACAACCCTGCCTAATACATGAGGAGGAGAGAGAGGACAACCCTGCCTAGCACATGAGGAGGAGAGAGAGAGAGGACAACCCTGCCTAGTACATCAGGAGGAGAGAGAGGACAACCCTGCCTAGTACATGAGGAGGAGAGAGAGAGGACAACCCTGCCTAATACATGAGGAGGAGAGAGAGGACAACCCTGCCTAGTACATGAGGAGGAGAGAGAGGACAACCCTGCCTAATACATGAGGAGGAGAGAGAGGACAACCCTGCCTAATACATGAGGAGGAGAGAGAGGACAACCCTGCCTAGTACATGAGGAGGAGAGAGAGGACAACCCTGCCTAGTACATGAGGAGGAGAGAGAGAGGACAACCCTGCCTAGTACATGAGGAGGAGAGAGAGGACAATCCTGCCTAGTACATCAGGAGGAGAGAGAGGACAATCCTGCCTAGTACATCAGGAGGAGAGAGAGGACAATCCTGCCTAGTACATCAGGAGGAGAGAGAGAGAGGACAACCCTGCCTAGTACATCAGGAGGAGAGAGAGAGGACAACCCTGCCTAGTACATCAAGAGGAGAGAGAGAGAGGACAACCCTGCCTAGTACATCAGGAGGAGAGAGAGAGGACAACCCTGCCTAGTACATCAGGAGGAGAGAGAGAGGACAACCCTGCCTAATACATCAGGAGGAGAGAGGACAATCCTGCCTAGTACATCAGGAGGAGAGAGAGGACAACCCTGCCTAGTACATGAGGAGCAGAGAGAGAGGACAACCCTGCCTAGTACATGAGGAGGAGAGAGAGAGGACAACCCTGCCTAGTACATGAGGAGGAGAGAGGACAATCCTGCCTAATACATGAGGAGGAGAGAGAGAGAGGACAACCCTGCCTAATACATGAGGAGGAGAGAGAGAGGACAACCCTGCCTAATACATGAGGAGGAGAGAGAGGACAACCCTGCCTAGTACATGAGGAGGAGAGAGAGAGGACAACCCTGCCTAATACATGAGGAGGAGAGAGAGAGGACAACCCTGCCGAGTACATGAGGAGGAGAGAGAGGACAATCCTGCCTAATACATGAGGAGAGAGAGAGGACAACCCTGCCTAGTACATCAGGAGGAGAGAGAGGACAACCCTGCCTAATACATGAGGAGGAGAGAGAGAGGACAACCCTGCCTAGTACATCAGGAGGAGAGAGAGAGGACAACCCTGCCTAGTACATCAGGAGGAGAGAGAAAGGACAACCCTGCCTAATACATGAGGAGGAGAAAGAGAGGACAACCCTGCCTAATACATGAGGAGGAGAGAGGACAACCCTGCCTAGTACATCAGGAGGAGAGAGAGGACAACCCTGCCTAATACATGAGGAGGAGAGAGAGAGGACAACCCTGCCTAATACATGAGGAGGAGAGAGAGAGGACAACCCTGCCTAATACATGAGGAGGAGAGAGAGGACAACCCTGCCTAGTACATGAGGAGGAGAGAGAGAGGACAACCCTGCCTAGTACATCAGGAGGAGAGAGAGGACAACCCTGCCTAATACATGAGGAGGAGAGAGAGAGGACAACCCTGCCTAGTACATGAGGAGGAGAGAGAGGACAATCCTGCCTAGTACATGAGGAGGAGAGAGAGGACAACCCTGCCTAGTACATGAGGAGGAGAGAGAGGACAACCCTGCCTAATACATGAGGAGGAGAGAGAGGACAACCCTGCCTAGTACATGAGGAGGAGAGAGAGAGGACAACCCTGCCTAGTACATGAGGAGGAGAGAGAGGACAATCCTGCCTAGTACATCAGGAGGAGAGAGAGGACAATCCTGCCTAGTACATCAGGAGGAGAGAGAGGACAATCCTGCCTAGTACATCAGGAGGAGAGAGAGGACAATCCTGCCTAGTACATCAGGAGGAGAGAGAGAGGACAACCCTGCCTAATACATGAGGAGAGAGAGAGAGAGGACAACCCTGCCTAGTACATGAGGAGGAGAGAGAGAGGACAACCCTGCCTAATACATGAGGAGGAGAGAGAGAGAGGACAACCCTGCCTAGTACATCAGGAGGAGAGAGAGAGGACAACACTGCCTAGTACATCAGGAGGAGAGAGAGAGGACAACCCTGCCTAATACATCAGGAGGAGAGAGAGAGGACAACCCTGCCTAGTACATCAGGAGGAGAGAGAGAGGACAACCCTGCCTAGTACATCAGGAGGAGAGAGAAAGGACAACCCTGCCTAGTACATCAGGAGAGAGAGAGGACAACCCTGCCTAATACATGAGGAGGAGAGAGGACAACCCTGCCTAGTACATCAGGAGGAGAGAGAAAGGACAACCCTGCCTAATACATGAGGAGGAGAGAGAGGACAACCCTGCCTAGTACATGAGGAGGAGAGAGAGGACAACCCTGCCTAATACATGAGGAGAGAGAGAGAGAGGACAACCCTGCCTAGTACATGAGGAGGAGAGAGAGAGGACAACCCTGCCTAATACATGAGGAGGAGAGAGAGAGAGGACAACCCTGCCTAGTACATCAGGAGGAGAGAGAGAGGACAACACTGCCTAGTACATCAGGAGGAGAGAGAGAGGACAACCCTGCCTAATACATCAGGAGGAGAGAGAGAGGACAACCCTGCCTAGTACATCAGGAGGAGAGAGAGAGGACAACCCTGCCTAGTACCATCAGGAGGAGAGAGAAAGGACAACCCTGCCTAGTACATCAGGAGAGAGAGAGGACAACCCTGCCTAATACATGAGGAGGAGAGAGGACAACCCTGCCTAGTACATCAGGAGGAGAGAGAAAGGACAACCCTGCCTAATACATGAGGAGGAGAGAGAGGACAACCCTGCCTAGTACATGAGGAGGAGAGAGAGGACAACCCTGCCTAATACATGAGGAGGAGAGAGAGAGGACAACCCTGCCTAGTACATCAGGAGGAGAGAGAGAGAGGACAACCCTGCCTAGTACATCAGGAGGAGAGAGAAGGACAACCCTGCCTAATACATGAGGAGGAGAGAGAGAGAGGACAACCCTGCCTAATACATGAGGAGGAGAGAGGACAACCCTGCCTAGTACATCAGGAGGAGAGAGAGGACAACCCTGCCTAGTACATCAGGAGGAGAGAGAAAGGACAACCCTGCCTAATACATGAGGAGAGAGAGAGAGGACAACCCTGCCTAGTACATCAGGGGGAGAGAGAGAGAGGACAACCCTGCCTAGTACATCAGGAGGAGAGAGAGAGGACAACCCTGCCTAGTACATCAGGAGGGGAGAGAGAGAGGACAACTCTGCCTAGTACATCAGGAGGGGAGAGAGAGAGGACAACTCTGCCTAGTACATCAGGAGGAGAGAGGACAACCCTGCCTAGTACATCAGGAGGAGAGAGAGGGCAACCCTGCCTAGTACTTCAGGAGGAGAGAGAGGACAACCCTGCCTAGTGCATGAGGAGGAGAGAGAGAGAGGACAACCCTGCCTAATACATGAGGAGAGAGAGAGGACAACCCTGCCTAGTACATCAGGAGGAGAGAGAGGACAACCCTGCCTAGTACATCAGGAGGAGATAGAGAGGACAACCCTGCCTAGAACATCAGGAGTAGAGAGAGAGGACAACCCTGCCTAGAACATCAGGAGTAGAGAGAGAGGACAACCCTGCCTAGTACATGAGGAGGAGAGAGAGAGGACAACCCTGCCTAATACATCAGGAGGAGAGAGAGGACAACCCTGCCTAGTACATCAGGAGGAGAGAGAGAGGACAACCCTGCCTAGAACATCAGGAGTAGAGAGAGAGGACAACCCTGCCTAGTACATGAGGAGGAGAGAGAGGACAACCCTGCCTAATACATGAGGAGAGAGAGAGGACAACCCTGCCTAGTACATCAGGAGGAGAGAGAGGACAACCCTGCCTAGTACATGAGGAGGAGAGAGAGGACAACCCTGCCTAGTACATCAGGAGGAAAGAGAGAGGACAACCCTGCCTAGTACATGAGGAGGAGAGAGAGGACAACCCTGCCCAGTACATGAGGAGGAGAGAGGACAACCCTGCCTAGTACATCAGGAGGAAAGAGAGAGGACAACCCTGCCTAGTACATCAGGAGGGGAGAGGACAACCCTGCCTAGTACATCAAGAGGAGAGAGAGAGAGGACAACCCTGCCTAGTACATCAGGAGGAGAGAGAGAGGACAACCCTGCCTAGTACATCAGGAGGGGAGAGGACAACCCTGCCTAGTACATCAGGAGGAGAGGACAAACCTGCCTAGTACATCAGGAGGAGAGGACAACCCTGCCTAGTACATCAGGAGGAGAGGACAACCCTGCCTAGTACATCAGGAGGAGAGAGAGGACAACCCTGCCTAGTACATCAGGAGGAGAGAGAGAGAGGACAACCCTGCCTAGAACATCAGGAGTAGAGAGAGAGGACAACCCTGCCTAGTACATGAGGAGGAGAGAGAGGACAACCCTGCCTAATACATGAGGAGAGAGAGAGGACAACCCTGCCTAGTACATCAGGAGGAGAGAGAGGACAACCCTGCCTAGTACATGAGGAGGAGAGAGAGGACAACCCTGCCTAGTACATCAGGAGGAAAGAGAGAGGACAACCCTGCCTAGTACATCAGGAGGAGAGAGAGGACAACCCTGCCTAGTACATCAGGAGGAGAGAGAGGACAACCCTGCCTAGTACATGAGGAGGAGAGAGAGGACAACCCTGCCTAGTACATCAGGAGGAAAGAGAGAGGACAACCCTGCCTAGTACATCAGGAGGAGAGAGGACAACCCTGCCTAGTACATCAAGAGGAGAGAGAGAGAGGACAACCCTGCCTAGTACATCAGGAGGAGAGAGAGAGGACAACCCTGCCTAGTACATCAGGAGGAGAGGACAAACCTGCCTAGTACATCAGGAGGAGAGGACAACCCTGCCTAGTACATCAGGAGGAGAGGACAACCCTGCCTAGTACATCAGGAGGAGAGAGAGAGGACAACCCTGCCTAGTACATCAGGAGGGGAGAGAGGACCACCCTGCCTAGTACATCAGGAGGAGAGAGAGGACATCCCTGCCTAGTACATCTGGAGAAGAGAGAAAGAGGACAACCCTGCCTAGTACATCAGGAGGAGAGAGAGGATAACCCTGCCTAGTACATGAGGAGGAGAGAGAGGACATCCCTGCCTAGTACATCAGGAGGGAGAGAGAGGACAACCCTGCCTAGTACATGAGGAGGAGAGAGAGGACAACCCTGCCTAGTACATCAGAAGGGGAGAGAGAGGACAACCCTGCCTAGTACATCAGGAGGAGAGAGAGAGGACAACCCTGCCTAGTACATGAGGAGGAGAGAGAGGACAACCCTGCCTAGTACATCAGGAGGAAAGAGAGAGGACAACCCTGCCTAGTACATCAGGAGGAGAGAGAGGACAACCCTGCCTAGTACATCAGGAGGAGAGAGAGGACAACCCTGCCTAGTACATGAGGAGGAGAGAGAGGACAACCCTGCCTAGTACATCAGGAGGAAAGAGAGAGGACAACCCTGCCTAGTACATCAGGAGGAGAGAGGACAACCCTGCCTAGTACATCAAGAGGAGAGAGAGAGAGGACAACCCTGCCTAGTACATCAGGAGGAGAGAGAGAGGACAACCCTGCCTAGTACATCAGGAGGAGAGGACAAACCTGCCTAGTACATCAGGAGGAGAGGACAACCCTGCCTAGTACATCAGGAGGAGAGGACAACCCTGCCTAGTACATCAGGAGGAGAGAGAGAGGACAACCCTGCCTAGTACATCAGGAGGGGAGAGAGGACCACCCTGCCTAGTACATCAGGAGGAGAGAGAGGACATCCCTGCCTAGTACATCTGGAGAAGAGAGAAAGAGGACAACCCTGCCTAGTACATCAGGAGGAGAGAGAGGATAACCCTGCCTAGTACATGAGGAGGAGAGAGAGGACATCCCTGCCTAGTACATCAGGAGGGGAGAGAGAGGACAACCCTGCCTAGTACATGAGGAGGAGAGAGAGGACAACCCTGCCTAGTACATCAGAAGGGGAGAGAGAGGACAACCCTGCCTAGTACATCAGGAGGAGAGAGAGAGGACAACCCTGCCTAGTACATGAGGAGAGAGAGAGGACAACCCTGCCTAATACATGAGGAGAGAGAGGACAACCCTGCCTAATACATGAGGAGAGAGAGGACAACCCTGCCTAGTACATCAGGAGGAGGAGAGAGAGAGGACAACCCTGCCTAGTACATCAGGAGGAGAGAGGACAACCCTGTCTAGTACATCAGGAGGAGAGAGGACAACCCTGCCTAGTACATAAGGAGGAGAGAGAGGACAACCCTGCCTAATACATGAGGAGAGAGAGAGGACAACCCTGCCTAGTACATCAGGAGGAGAGAGAGGACAACCCTGCCTAGTACATCAGGAGGAGAGAGGACAACCCTGCCTAGTACATCAGGAGGAGAGAGAGGACAACCCTGCCTAGTACATCAGGAGGAGAGAGAGGACAACCCTGCCTAATACATGAGGAGAGAGAGAGGACAACCCTGCCTAGTACATCAGGAGGGGAGAGAGAGGACAACCCTGCCTAGTACATCAGGAGGGGAGAGAGAGGACAACCCTGCCTAGTACATCAGAAGGAGAGAGAGGACAACCCTGCTTAGTACATCAGGAGGAGAGAGAGGACAACCCTGCATAGTACATCAGGAGGGGAGAGAGAGGACAACCCTGCCTAGTACATCAGGAGGGGAGAGAGAGGACAACCCTGCCTAGTACATCAGAAGGAGAGAGAGGACAACCCTGCCTAGTACATCAGGAGGAGAGAGAGAGAGGACAACCCTGCCTAGTACATCAGGAGGAGAGAGAGGACAACCCTGCCTAGTACATCAGAAGTGGAGAGAGAGGACAACCCTGCCTAGTACATCAGGAGGGGAGAGAGAGGACAACCCTGCCTAGTACATCAGAAGGAGAGAGAGGACAACCCTGCTTAGTACATCAGGAGGAGAGAGAGGACAACCCTGCATAGTACATCAGGAGGGGAGAGAGAGGACAACCCTGCCTAGTACATCAGGAGGGGAGAGAGAGGACAACCCTGCCTAGTACATCAGGAGGGGAGAGAGAGGACAACCCTGCCTAGTACATCAGGAGGAGAGAGAGGACAACCCTGCCTAGTACATCAGGAGGAGAGAGAGGACAACCCTGCCTAATACATCAGGAGGAGAGAGAGAGGACAATCCTGCCTAGTACATCAGGAGGAGAGAGAGAGGACAACCCTGCCTAGTACATCAGGAGGAGAGAGAGGACAACCCTGCCTAGTACATCAGGAGGAGGGAGGACAACCCTGCCTAATACATCAGGAGGAGAGAGAGAGGACAACCCTGCCTAGTACATCAGGAGGAGAGAGAGAGGACAACCCTGCTTAGTACATCAGGAGGAGAGAGAGAGGACAACCCTGCCTAGTACATCAGGAGGAGAGAGAGATGACAACCCTGCCTAGTACATCAGGAGGAGAGAAAGAGAGAGAACAACACTGCCTAGTACATCAGGAGGCGAGAGAGAGAGAGGACTACCCTGCCTAGTACATCAGGAGGAGAGAGAGAGAGAGGACAACCCTGCCTAGTACATCAGGAGGAGAGAGGACAACCCTGCCTAGTACATCAGGAGGGGGGAGAGAGGACAACCCTGCCTAGTACATCAGGAGGAGAGAGAAAGAGGACAACCCTTCCTAGTACATCAGGAAGAGAGAGAGGACAACCCTGCCTAGTACATCAGGAGGAGAGAGGACAACCCTGCCTAGTACATCAGGGGGAGAGAGGACAATCCTGCCTAGTACATCAGGAGGAGAGAGGACAACCCTGCCTAGTACATCAGGGGGAGAGAGGACAACCCTGCCTAGTACATCAGGAGGAGAGAGAGAGGACAACCCTGCCTAGTACATCAGGAGGAGAGAGGACAACCCTGCCTAGTACATCAGGAGGAGAGAGGACAACCCTGCCTAGTACATCAGGGGGAGAGAGGACAACCCTGCCTAGTACATCAGGAGGAGAGAGGACAAACATGCTTAGTACCTCAGGGGGAGTGAGGACAACTCCTGTTGCGACACAAGGAGCGAAAACAGAGTTGGAGTAAGAAGTTTTAGCATAGTACCCCCACCGAAACCCTGCACTTACCGCGTTTGTCCTTGATTTGGCAAAAGAGCAGTTTCAACGTGGAGATAAAAATCAGAAAGTATAGCAGGGATCACTGCTTAGTCCTGTTGTGTTTGGAAATTCAGAGGAGACGATGCCATTCACCCGGACCCTAGCCAAGGGAGAGGTCTAGTTTAGGAATCCTGTATGATTACCCAAGAAATGGAAGTGAAGGTCCAATCAAACGCCTTCTCCACATCAGTTGCCAAAAACAGCTGAAAGGTTACAGATTCTAGTTTGGATCACAGTATTGTCCAGGCATAATGTCGGCCTGGTCAGGGTGGATTACATCCCCCAGGAGGTCCACCAACCAAAAAGGGTAAGAATTTGGTCAAAAAGTGTAAGATCAATGTTAAGAAGAAAGTTTGGCCTTGGCTTTAGAAAGCCACAGAGAGCGCACGCCCTCCCTCTTATGGAGAAGAGAGATCTTAAGGTCATCTGAAGGGACAGTGTTATGTTTTGATTCAATGTGACCGAACTCCGCCAGTAGTCACACAAGCCTTAAGAAGTGCGCCTTTTTTTATCAAGATCCCCCAGGCAACACCTATATCTTCCTCCCAGAGAACACCTGGAGATGTGTCCTCTAAGCCATTGGTGAGGAAAAAGTCAGTAAGAATGGAGAGAAGACAGTCAGTGACTACTTGGTCTTTTAGTATAGAGGGTTTCAGCTTACATTGCCACTGGAGGGAGTACCCCAAGGCAAGGAAATCAAAAGTACAACTAGGGCATGATCACGGGCCTATATACAGATATCGTTGTGATCATGGGCCTATATACAGGTATCGATCTGATCAAGGGCCTATATACAGATATTGTTCTGATCCCCGTCCTATATGCAGGTATTGATCGGATCCCGGGCCTATATACAGGGCATATAAACATTGTGATTACTAACGGATAGCATCTTATTAATGCAAGGACGAACCCTTACCTACCTATGATCTACAGGGGAAAAAAACGCTTCCATTCTGTCTCCAGGTTGGGTGCGGTTCTGCAGCTCAGTTCCGTTGAAGTGAAGAGAGCGAAGTTGTAATACCACACAAACTGGAGACAAACGTGGAGCTGTTTTTGAAAGAAATTACCTGTGTTTTTCTAATTCTGGATAACCCCTTTTAATTTAGCAAATCTTTATAAATAAACACCATGTAAGGTATAATTTCTCCTATCGGGGGCGCTATGTTACCAAAGATTATCTAATCTGGACCCAGAATCTTATCTAATCTGGACTTACCTTCTATTTATTTTCCATCCATTGCAGAAGAAGATTTTGTGTAGTTCTTTTTTTATGACTCATTTATAGTCTCCATTTTATCAAGTAAAATACAGAAGGATGGAGAAGGACAGGAATGAGATGACTAAGAGAATATTACACTTCACCTTGGAGATCCTCCACCTGGTGATCGGAGAGGTGAGGTGACCCATCTACATTTCCACCATTGTTGTCCCCCATCTACATTTCCACCATTGTTGTCCCCATCTACATTTCCACCATTGTTGTCCCCATCTACATTTCCACCATTGTTGCCCCCCATATACATTTCCACCATTGTTGTGTCCCCATGTACATTTCCACCATTGTTGTCCCCCATCTACATTCCTACCATTATTGTCCCCATCTACATTTCCAGCATTGTTGTCCCCATCTACATTTCCACCATTGTTGTCCCCATCTACATTTCCACCATTGTTGTCCCCCATCTGCATTTCCACCATTGTTGTCCTCCATCTGCATTTCCACCATTGTTGTCCCTCATCTGCATTTCCACCATTGTTGTCCCCCATCTACATTTCCACCATTGTTGTCCCCATCTACATTTCCACCATTGTTGTCCCCATCTACATTTCCACCATTGTTGTCCTCCATCTGCATTTCCACCATTGTTGTCCCCATCTACATTTCCACCATTGTTGTCCCCCCATCTACATTTCCACCATTGTTGTCCCCCCCATCTACATTTCCACCATTGTTGTTCCCCATCTACATTTCCACCATTGTTGTTCCCCATCTACATTTCCACCATTGTTGTTCCCCATCTACATTTCCACCATTGTTGTCCCCATCTACATTTCCACCATTGTTGTCCCCCATCTACATTTTCACCATTGTTGTCCCCCATCTACATTTCCACCATTGTTGTCCCCCCCATCTACATTTCCACCATTGTTGTCCCCCCCATCTACATTTCCACCATTGTTGTCCCCCCCCATCTACATTTCCACCATTGTTGTCCCCCCCCATCTACATTTCCACCATTGTTGTCCCCCCCCCATCTACATTTCCACCATTGTTGTCCCCCCCCCATCTACATTTCCACCATTGTTGTCCCCCCCCATCTACATTTCCACCATTGTTGTCCCCCCATCTACATTTCCACCATTGTTGTCCCCCCCCATCTACATTTCCACCATTGTTGTCCCCCCCATCTACATTTCCACCATTGTTGTCCCCCATCTTTGGAGCCGCTCTATGTTCTGGATGTCTCTTTTTAGGGGAGGTCTCCAGAACTGACCTCAGTATTCCAGATGTGCTCACTAGAGCTCTATACAGGGGGCACAATCTCCTCTTTGTAGTGAGGGAGGAATACTGGGGTCAGTCCCATCATTGTCTCTCTCTATACACAGGATTACACCATAGTGAAGAAGACATGGGGCGAGTGTGTGTCCCCCAGCAGCCATCTCCATGAGTCAGGAGGACGGAGCAGGGCCCGGGGCCCCATCACAGATCCTCCACCTCACTCACTGATACATGAGGAGAAGATCCTAGAACTCACCCACAGGATCACAGAGCTGCTGACTGGAGAGGTGACCCTGCTGGGACATTATACAGTAATGGAGGGGTCTGGTGATGATTAGAGAGGTGACACTGCTGGGACATTATATAGTAATGGAGGGGTCTGGTGATGATTAGAGAGGTGACACTGCTGGGACATCATACAGTAATGGAGGGGTCTGGTGATGATTAGAGAGGTGACACTGCTGGGACATTATATAGTAATGGAGGGGTCTGGTGATGATTAGAGAGGTGACACTGCTGGGACATCATACAGTAATGGAGGGGTCTGGTGATGATTAGAGAGGTGACACTGCTGGGATATTATACAGTAATGGAGGGGTCTGGTGATGATTAGAGAGGTGACACTGCTGGGACATTATACAGTAATGGAAGGGTCTGGTGATGACTGGAGAGGTGACACTGCTGGGACATTATACAGTAATGGAGGGGTCTGGTGATGATTAGAGAGGTGACACTGCTGGGACATTATACAGTAATGGAAGGGTCTGGTGATGACTGGAGAGGTGACACTGCTGGGACATTATACAGTAATGGAGGGGTCTGGTGATGATTAGAGAGGTGACACTGCTGGGACATTATACAGTAATGGAGGGGTCTGGTGATGACTGGAGAGGTGACACTGCTGGGACATTATACAGTAATGGAGGGGTCTGGTGATGACTGGAGAGGTGACACTGCTGGGACATTATACAGTAATGGAGGGGTCTGGTGATGACGGTATCATTGTGTATCAGGTTCCTATAAGGTGTCAGGATGTGGTGGTCTATTTCTCCATGGAGGAGTGGGAGTATGTAGAAGGACACAAGGATCTGTACCAGGACATAGTCATGATGAAGAATGACCCCCCAGGGGTAGACGAGGACATAATCCACATGACTAGGAGGACACTAGATGTGGCCCTAGAGATGATCCACGTGATATCTGGAGAGGTGAGTAGTTTCTAGTGACTTCTCTTTAGTAATAAACAGGTGATGACTGGAGAAGTGAAGTCTTGTGAATCCGTCCATACACAGGAGAGAACTGCTGGGGAACAATCAGTCAGTGTCACCTATCTCCTTCAGTGTCACCTATCTGCTTCATTCTCCCCTATACACACGTGAGCTCGGAGCAGCAGAGCCTGAGGGTGTTTTGAATTTTAAAGGGGAGAAAGACGCTGCCAGACACCTGGAGGGAATTGTCACCCCTGAGAACTAAAGGATATAGTAATTAAATGGGCCCTCCAGGAAGTATATGTATATAAAAAAAAAAAAAAGTTCCAAAGCCACCACACTACCTGGATATGTTCCCTGTAAGTAATTATGCCTGATATCAATGGCTCCTGTGGCCCTCGTTCTCATCTCTGGCTGCTTGTTATTCTATGCCATCCTTCCTCCCCCTGCAGCATGATACTACAAGTCCTGGGAGTCACTGCCACTCTGCTCTCACTCAGGACCAGATCCCTTTCTTAGAGCAGCCCCCACCCTTCTGTTGTATGAGCAGAGAGATTCAGTGTCTGATTGGTTAAGGCTGCACACACCTCCTAGCTCTCAGCACTAGAGGAAGCATGAATCGGTGCAGGGAAGAAACCACGTGGTCTACATCTCAGAAGGGCGGGGACTGTTTTCAGAGAGGGGGTTGGATGGAGAAACAGTGGATAGCTGGATGACGTCTTTTTCACAATCCCTGCATGTAAGTCACAACTGAAAGGGGGGAAACTGCTCTATATAGCTAATGAATGAAATTTAGAAAATGAAATATGTTGGTGAGAGGAAATGGACAAGTTATTAGAGGACCCCTTTTCAATTCAAAATGACCCATTTTGCTTGCTCCTCCCATTTGTCATCTGGGAATAGTCAGGAGCCCTCCATACTCCCGCCAATTGAGTTATTTATACAAATATGTAGGGTCAGTTTTACAATATATTTAGTGATCATTTTCTCTCCATATACAGGATTACATAATAATAAAGAAGTCGTCTGGAGAGATTGTGACCCCATGTGGGACCAGAGAAGGGAACAGGGCCTGGGGCCCCATCATGGAGCCTCCACCTCACTCACTGATACATGAGCAGAAGATCCTAGAACTCACCCACAGGATCACTGAGCTGCTGACTGGAGAGGTGACCCTGCTGGGACATTATACAGTAATGGAGGGGTCTGATGATTAGAGAGGTGACACTGCTGGGACATTGTACAGTAATGGAGGGGTCTGGTGATGACTAGAGAGGTGACACTGCTGGGACATTATACAGTAATGGAGGGGTCTGGTGATGATTAGAGAGGTGACACTGCTGGGACATTATACAGTAATGGAGGGGTCTGGTGATGACTGGAGAGGTGACACTGCTGGGACATTATACAGTAATGGAGGGATCTGGTGATGACTGGAGAGGTGACACTGCTGGGACATTATACAGTAATGGAGGGGTCTGGTGATGATTAGAGAGGTGACACTGCTGGGACATTATATAGTAATGGAGGGGTCTGGTGATGATTGGGGAGGTGACACTGCTGGGACATTATACAGTAATGGAGGGGTCTGGTGATGATTAGAGAGGTGACACTGCTGGGACATTATACAGTAATGGAGGGGTCTGGTGATGATTAGAGAGGTGACACTGCTGGGACATTATACAGTAATGGAGTGGTGTGGTGATGATTAGAGAGGTGACACTGCTGGGACATTATACAGTAATGGAGGGGTCTGGTGATGATTAGAGAGGTGACACTGCTGGGACATTATACAGTAATGGAGGGGTCTGGTGATGACAGTATCATTGTGTGTCAGGTTCCTGTAAGGTGTCAGGATGTGGCTGTCTATTTCTCCATGGAGGAGTGGGAGTATGTAGAAGGACACAAGGATCTGTACCAGGACATAGTCATCATGGAGGATCACCGGCCCCTCACATCACAAGGTAAGAGGAGACATATATATATATAAATATATATATATATATATAGAGACCGGTCTGAAGAAGCGCATGCGCGCGATACGGCCCGTTACCTGATGTGTTCTCTGTCTCCCCGCTCCCCTGCCTGTCAAGTCTTCCCCACCATGGAATAAATGGGATCTTCTATACACGGTCAGTGCTCCGCTACTTTTTTTCTACTATTGTGTTACTAGATCCAAGACTGTGAACAGCGTTGTAGCACTGTATCCTAGCAACCATTACATCTTGCAGGGCTGCACACGGGATACGCCACACCGCAAATTGTACTACAGGTGCTTGAATAGGAAGGTGCGCAGCTACTCTCTTTTATGTTGAACTATCATATATATAGAGATCATTCTCACTACCTGGTAACATAGAAATCTATCGGGCAGAACTGGGTCCCTCTTTATAGTGATGATGATTGTTCGGGCAGCATTATCTTGTTCAGGGTAAAGAACATAATGAATGGACCTGAGATCGTTATAGACTGGGCCATACCAGGTATGTGGGGGTCTTTTTCCCATCTATTATTGTTTTTGTATTTTGTTCATTCGCCCTCCAGCCCCACAGGACAGTGAAGTTTGTGCCCTAATAGTCGCTCCGGGGTCTGGTCTCTATATAATGCTCTGGTCTAGGCTGCGGAGCCGTCTCATCTATTACACTATAGATACCATGGTGTCCATGACTAAGGTGAAATATACAAAATGTGTCAGGATAGAGAAGACATTACAGGATTCCCCCTTCGTACTGGATGTTCTTCTCTTACTGGATACATCCTGGGAAACATCTTTAGCGTTATTAATAGGAAACGTGACCTCTACTTACGTGGCCAGGTCCATGTTCCACTGATTGAACATTTAGAGAACTATTTACATGAGGATATGTGTCACGTCAGGTAGGGACCAATACAGACCTGAACTCGCCCCAACCACAGACCCTACCGGCTTAAAGGAGTAGTCCAGTGGTGAACAACGTATCCCCTATCTTAAGGATAGGGGATAAGTTGCAGATCGCGGGGGGTCCGACTGCTGGGGCCCCCTGCGATCTCCTGTACGGAGCCCCGACAGCCTGCGGGAAGGGGGCGTGTCGACCTCCGCACTAAGCGACGGCCGACACGCCCCCTCAATACAACTCTATGGCAGAGCTGAAGCGCTGCCTTCGGCAATCTCCGGCTCTGCCATTGAGGTGTATTGAGGGGGCGTGTCGGCCGCCGCTTCGTGCGGGGGTCGACACCCGCTATCTGGCCGGAGAACTGGGGCCCCGTACAGAGAGATCGCGGGAGCCCCAGCGGTCAGACCCCCCGCGATCTCAAACTTATCCCCTATCCTTAGGATAGGGGATAAGTTTTTCACCACTGGACTACCCCTTTAAATGATTTGTACTAAATGGTGGCCTCCAAGTAGGTGATAGTCTCTACACTTAGCTACGTGCGCAGGGCATCATGGGAGGTCAGACAAGCCAGGTCAGCAACACATGGGTAGAGTAAGTACCGAAAACAGAGATATGAAAATCTCCTGTAGCTCCAGTTCTGACAATTGGACGGTGTAAATGGTCCGGTCACCGAGCTCAACTTCTATACAGTATCATCGATTGGTGTCCATGTCAGGGAATTACAATATGTCACATAACTGATTCCCCCCTCTCTGCACATAAGTATCTCCCATATATGTATATGGACTTACTTATGGGATATACTGTTTGTGTGGAAAGATGGAAAAATCTCCAAAGGGCATTAAATTACAGATTAGACATTCTTATAATATGTCAACAAAAGTTACATTTTATTTACATCATTTACACTTTCATAATAACAGAAAACAAAAAAATGGAGTCTGTAAAAGTTTGGGCACCCTGCAGAATTTATAGCATGCACTGCCCCCTTTGTAAAGCTGAGACCTGCCAGTGTCATGGATTGTTCTCAATCATCATCTGGGAAGACCAGGTAATGTCAATCTCAAAGGTTTTAAATGCCCAGACTCATCTGACCTTGCCCCAACAATCAGCACCACGGGTTCTTCTAAGCAGTTGTCTAGAAATCTGAAACTGAAAATAGTTGACGCTCACAAAGCTGGAGAAGGCTATAAGAAGATAGCAAAACGTTTTCAGATGTCAATATCCTCTGTTCGGAATGTCATTAGGAAATGGCAGTCATGAGGAACAGTGGAAGTTAAAACAAGATCTGGAAGACCAAGAAAAACATCAGAGAGAACAGCTCACAGGATTGTGAGAAAAACAATTCAAAACCCACGTTTGACTGCACAATCCCTCCAGAAAGATCTGGCAGACACTGGAGTTGTGGTTCACTATTCCACTATAAAGAGAAACTTGTACAAATATGGTCTTCATGGAAGAGTCATCAGAAGAAAACCTCTTCTACGTCCTCACCACAAAAATCAGCGTTTGAACTTTGCAAATGAACATATAGACAAGTCTAATGCATTTTGGAAACAAGTTCTGTGGACCGATGAGGTTAAAATTGAACTTTTTGGCCGGAATGAGCAAAGGTACGTTTGGAGAAGAAGGGGAACAGAATTTAATGAAAAGAACCTCTGTCCAACTGTTAAGCATGGGGGTGGATCAATCATGCTTTGGGGTTGTATTGCAGTCAGTGGCACAGGGAACATCTCACGAGTAAAAGGAAAAATGTATGCAATAAAATTTCAGCAAATTTTGGATGCTAACTTGATGCCATCTGTGAAAAGCTGAAGTTAAAGAGAGGATGGCTTCTACAAATGGATAATGATCCTAAATACACCTTGAAATCCACAGGGGATTACATCAAGAGGCGCAAACTGAAGGTTTTACCATGGCCTTCACAATCTCCTGACCTCAACATAATTGAAAATCTATGGATAGACCTTAAAAGAGCAGTGAGTGACAGACAGCCCAGAAATCTCAAAGAACTGGAAGACTTTTGTAAGGAAGAATGGGCAAAGATACCTCAAACAAGAATTGAAAGACTCTTGGCTGCTACAAAAAGCGTTTACAAGCTGTGATACTTGCCAAAGGGGGCAGTGCATGCCATAAATTCTGCAGGGTGCACAAACTTTTGCAGATGCCATTTTTTTGTTTTCTGTTATTTTGAAAGTGTAAATGATGGAAATAAAATGTAACTTTTGGTGACATATTATAAGAATGTCTAATCTGTAATTTGATGCCTTTTGGGGATTTTTCCATCTTTCCTCGGCTTCTTTATGCACATAATACAAATATTTACCTGGGGTGCCCAAACTTTTGATCCCCACTGTAGCAAAGTGTCCTGTAAAGAAGGTCGCAGTAGAGATAATGCAGTGTAAGTAGCGGTATCACACTTCAGTATATGTCCGTACTCTATGTAAGTAGCGGTATCACACTTCAGTATATGTCCGTACTCTATGTAAGTAGCGGTATCACACTTCAGTATATGTCCGTACTGTATGTAAGTAGCGGTATCACACTTCAGTATATGTCCGTACTCTATGTAAGTAGCGGTATCACACTTCAGTATATGTCCGTACTCTATGTAAGTAGCGGTATCACACTTCAGTATATGTCCGTACTGTATGTAAGTAGCGGTATCACACTTCAGTATATGTCCGTACTGTATGTAAGTAGCGGTATCACTCTTCAGTACATGTCCGTACTCTATGTAAGTAGCGGTATCACACTTCAGTATATGTCCGTACTCTATGTAAGTAGCGGTATCACACTTCAGTATATGTCCATACTCTATGTAAGTAGCGGTATCACACTTCAGTATATGTCCGTACTCTATGTAAGTAGCGGTATCACACATCTGTATATGTCCGTACTCTATGTAAGTAGCGGTATCACACTTCAGTATATGTCCGTACTCTATGTAAGTAGCGGTATCACACTTCAGTATATGTCCGTACTCTATGTAAGTAGCGGTATCACACTTCAGTATATGTCCGTACTCTATGTAAGTAGCGGTATCACACATCTGTATATGTCCGTACTCTATGTAAGTAGCGGTATCACACTTCAGTATATGTCCGTACTCTATGTAAGTAGCGGTATCACACTTCAGTATATGTCCGTACTCTATGTAAGTAGCGGTATCACACTTCAGTATATGTCCGTACTGTATGTAAGTAGCGGTATCACACTTCAGTATATGTCAGTACTCTATGTAAGTAGCGGTATCACACTTCAGTATATGTCTGTACTCTATGTAAGTAGCGGTATCACACTTCAGTATATGTCCGTACTCTATGTAAGTAGCGGTATCACACTTCAGTATATGTCCGTACTCTATGTAAGTAGCGGTATCACACTTCAGTATATGTCCGTACTGTATGTAAGTAGCGGTATCACACTTCAGTATATGTCCGTACTCTATGTAAGTAGCGGTATCACACTTCAGTATATGTCCGTACTCTATGTAAGTAGCGGTATCACACTTCAGTATATGTCCGTACTCTATGTAAGTAGCGGTATCACACTTCAGTATATGTCCGTACTGTATGTAAGTAGCGGTATCACACTTCAGTATATGTCCGTACTCTATGTAAGTAGCGGTATCACACTTCAGTATATGTCCGTACTCTATGTAAGTAGCGGTATCACACTTCAGTATATGTCCGTACTGTATGTAAGTAGCGGTATCACACTTCAGTATATGTCCGTACTGTATGTAAGTAGCGGTATCACACTTCAGTATATGTCCGTACTCTATGTAAGTAGCGGTATCACACTTCAGTATATGTCCGTACTCTATGTAAGTAGCGGTATCACACTTCAGTACATGTCCGTACTGTATGTAAGTAGCGGTATCACACTTCAGTACATGTCCGTACTCTATGTAAGTAGCGGTATCACACTTCAGTATATGTCCGTACTCTATGTAAGTAGCGGTATCACACTTCTGTATATGTCCGTACTGTATGTAAGTAGCGGTATCACACTTCTGTATATGTCTGTACTCTATGTAAGTAGCGGTATCACACTTCTGTATATGTCCGTACTCTATGTAAGTAGCGGTATCACACTTCAGTATATGTCCGTACTCTATGTAAGTAGCGGTATCACACTTCAGTATATGTCCGTACTCTATGTAAGTAGCGGTATCACACTTCAGTATATGTCCGTACTCTATGTAAGTAGCGGTATCACACTTCAGTATATGTCCGTACTCTATGTAAGTAGCGGTATCACACTTCAGTATATGTCCGTACTGTATGTAAGTAGCGGTATCACACTTCAGTATATGTCCGTACTGTATGTAAGTAGCGGTATCACACTTCAGTATATGTCCGTACTGTATGTAAGTAGCGGTATCACACTTCAGTATATGTCCGTACTCTATGTAAGTACCGGTATCACACTTCAGTACATGTCCGTACTCTATGTAAGTAGCGGTATCACACATCAGTACATGTCCGTACTCTATGTAAGTATCGGTATCACACTTCAGTATATGTCCGTACTCTATGTAAGTAGCAGAATCACACTTCAGTATATGTCCGTACTCTATGTAAGTAGCGGTATCACACTTCAGTATATGTCCGTACTGTATGTAAGTAGCGGTATCACACTTCAGTATATGTCCGTACTCTATGTAAGTAGCGGTATCACACTTCAGTATATGTCCGTACTGTATGTAAGTAGCGGTATCACACTTCAGTACATGTCCGTACTGTATGTAAGTAGCGGTATCACACTTCAGTACATGTCTGTACTCTATGTAAGTAGCGGTATCACACTTCAGTACATGTCCGTACTCTATGTAAGTAGCGGTATCACACTTCAGTATATGTCCGTACTCTATGTAAGTAGCGGTATCACACTTCAGTATATGTCCGTACTCTATGTAAGTAGCGGTATCACACTTCAGTATATGTCCGTACTCTATGTAAGTAGCGGTATCACACTTCAGTATATGTCCGTACTCTATGTAAGTAGCGGTATCACACTTCAGTATATGTCCGTACTGTATGTAAGTAGCGGTATCACACTTCAGTATATGTCCGTACTCTATGTAAGTAGCGGTATCACACTTCAGTGTATGTCCGTACTCTATGTAAGTAGCGGTATCACACTTCAGTATATGTCCGTACTCTATGTAAGTAGCGGTATCACACTTCAGTATATGTCCGTACTGTATGTAAGTAGCGGTATCACACTTCAGTATATGTCCGTACTCTATGTAAGTAGCGGTATCACACTTCAGTATATGTCCGTACTCTATGTAAGTAGCGGTATCACACTTCAGTATATGTCCGTACTCTATGTAAGTAGCGGTATCACACTTCAGTATATGTCCGTACTCTATGTAAGTAGCGGTATCACACTTCAGTATATGTCCGTACTGTATGTAAGTAGCGGTATCACACTTCAGTATATGTCCGTACTCTATGTAAGTAGCGGTATCACACTTCAGTATATGTCCGTACTCTATGTAAGTAGCGGTATCACACTTCAGTATATGTCCGTACTCTATGTAAGTAGCGGTATCACACTTCAGTATATGTCCGTACTCTATGTAAGTAGCGGTATCACACTTCAGTACATGTCCGTACTGTATGTAAGTAGCGGTATCACACTTCAGTACATGTCTGTACTCTATGTAAGTAGCGGTATCACACTTCAGTACATGTCCGTACTCTATGTAAGTAGCGGTATCACACTTCAGTATATGTCCGTACTCTATGTAAGTAGCGGTATCACACTTCAGTATATGTCCGTACTCTATGTAAGTAGCGGTATCACACTTCAGTATATGTCCGTACTCTATGTAAGTAGCGGTATCACACTTCAGTATATGTCCGTACTCTATGTAAGTAGCGGTATCACACTTCAGTATATGTCCGTACTGTATGTAAGTAGCGGTATCACACTTCAGTATATGTCCGTACTCTATGTAAGTAGCGGTATCACACTTCAGTGTATGTCCGTACTCTATGTAAGTAGCGGTATCACACTTCAGTATATGTCCGTACTCTATGTAAGTAGCGGTATCACACTTCAGTATATGTCCGTACTGTATGTAAGTAGCGGTATCACACTTCAGTATATGTCCGTACTCTATGTAAGTAGCGGTATCACACTTCAGTATATGTCCGTACTCTATGTAAGTAGCGGTATCACACTTCAGTATATGTCCGTACTCTATGTAAGTAGCGGTATCACACTTCAGTATATGTCCGTACTGTATGTAAGTAGCGGTATCACACTTCAGTATATGTCCGTACTGTATGTAAGTAGCGGTATCACACTTCAGTATATGTCCGTACTCTATGTAAGTAGCGGTATCACACTTCAGTATATGTCCGTACTCTATGTAAGTAGCGGTATCACACTTCAGTATATGTCCGTACTGTATGTAAGTAGCGGTATCACACTTCAGTATATGTCCGTACTGTATGTAAGTAGCGGTATCACACTTCAGTATATGTCCGTACTCTATGTAAGTAGCGGTATCACACTTCAGTATATGTCTGTACTCTATGTAAGTAGCGGTATCACACTTCAGTATATGTCCGTACTCTATGTAAGTAGCGGTATCACACTTCAGTACATGTCCGTACTCTATGTAAGTAGCGGTATCACACTTCAGTATATGTCCGTACTCTATGTAAGTAGCGGTATCACACTTCTGTATATGTCTGTACTCTATGTAAGTAGCGGTATCACACTTCTGTATATGTCCGTACTCTATGTAAGTAGCGGTATCACACTTCAGTATATGTCCGTACTCTATGTAAGTAGCGGTATCACACTTCAGTATATGTCCGTACTGTATGTAAGTAGCGGTATCACACTTCAGTACATGTCTGTACTCTATGTAAGTAGCGGTATCACACTTCAGTACATGTCCGTACTCTATGTAAGTAGCGGTATCACACTTCAGTATATGTCCGTACTCTATGTAAGTAGCGGTATCACACTTCAGTATATGTCCGTACTCTATGTAAGTAGCGGTATCACACTTCAGTATATGTCCGTACTGTATGTAAGTAGCGGTATCACACTTCAGTATATGTCCGTACTGTATGTAAGTAGCGGTATCACTCTTCAGTACATGTCCGTACTCTATGTAAGTAGCGGTATCACACTTCAGTATATGTCCGTACTCTATGTAAGTAGCGGTATCACACTTCAGTATATGTCCATACTCTATGTAAGTAGCGGTATCACACTTCAGTATATGTCCGTACTCTATGTAAGTAGCGGTATCACACATCTGTATATGTCCGTACTCTATGTAAGTAGCGGTATCACACTTCAGTATATGTCCGTACTCTATGTAAGTAGCGGTATCACACTTCAGTATATGTCCGTACTCTATGTAAGTAGCGGTATCACACTTCAGTATATGTCCGTACTCTATGTAAGTAGCGGTATCACACATCTGTATATGTCCGTACTCTATGTAAGTAGCGGTATCACACTTCAGTATATGTCCGTACTCTATGTAAGTAGCGGTATCACACTTCAGTATATGTCCGTACTCTATGTAAGTAGCGGTATCACACTTCAGTATATGTCCGTACTGTATGTAAGTAGCGGTATCACACTTCAGTATATGTCAGTACTCTATGTAAGTAGCGGTATCACACTTCAGTATATGTCTGTACTCTATGTAAGTAGCGGTATCACACTTCAGTATATGTCCGTACTCTATGTAAGTAGCGGTATCACACTTCAGTATATGTCCGTACTCTATGTAAGTAGCGGTATCACACTTCAGTATATGTCCGTACTGTATGTAAGTAGCGGTATCACACTTCAGTATATGTCCGTACTCTATGTAAGTAGCGGTATCACACTTCAGTATATGTCCGTACTCTATGTAAGTAGCGGTATCACACTTCAGTATATGTCCGTACTCTATGTAAGTAGCGGTATCACACTTCAGTATATGTCCGTACTGTATGTAAGTAGCGGTATCACACTTCAGTATATGTCCGTACTCTATGTAAGTAGCGGTATCACACTTCAGTATATGTCCGTACTCTATGTAAGTAGCGGTATCACACTTCAGTATATGTCCGTACTGTATGTAAGTAGCGGTATCACACTTCAGTATATGTCCGTACTGTATGTAAGTAGCGGTATCACACTTCAGTATATGTCCGTACTCTATGTAAGTAGCGGTATCACACTTCAGTATATGTCCGTACTCTATGTAAGTAGCGGTATCACACTTCAGTACATGTCCGTACTGTATGTAAGTAGCGGTATCACACTTCAGTACATGTCCGTACTCTATGTAAGTAGCGGTATCACACTTCAGTATATGTCCGTACTCTATGTAAGTAGCGGTATCACACTTCTGTATATGTCCGTACTGTATGTAAGTAGCGGTATCACACTTCTGTATATGTCTGTACTCTATGTAAGTAGCGGTATCACACTTCTGTATATGTCCGTACTCTATGTAAGTAGCGGTATCACACTTCAGTATATGTCCGTACTGTATGTAAGTAGCGGTATCACACTTCAGTATATGTCCGTACTCTATGTAAGTAGCGGTATCACACTTCAGTATATGTCCGTACTCTATGTAAGTAGCGGTATCACACTTCAGTATATGTCCGTACTCTATGTAAGTAGCGGTATCACACTTCAGTATATGTCCGTACTGTATGTAAGTAGCGGTATCACACTTCAGTATATGTCCGTACTGTATGTAAGTAGCGGTATCACACTTCAGTATATGTCCGTACTGTATGTAAGTAGCGGTATCACACTTCAGTATATGTCCGTACTCTATGTAAGTACCGGTATCACACTTCAGTACATGTCCGTACTCTATGTAAGTAGCGGTATCACACATCAGTACATGTCCGTACTCTATGTAAGTATCGGTATCACACTTCAGTATATGTCCGTACTCTATGTAAGTAGCAGAATCACACTTCAGTATATGTCCGTACTCTATGTAAGTAGCGGTATCACACTTCAGTATATGTCCGTACTGTATGTAAGTAGCGGTATCACACTTCAGTATATGTCCGTACTCTATGTAAGTAGCGGTATCACACTTCAGTATATGTCCGTACTGTATGTAAGTAGCGGTATCACACTTCAGTACATGTCCGTACTGTATGTAAGTAGCGGTATCACACTTCAGTACATGTCTGTACTCTATGTAAGTAGCGGTATCACACTTCAGTACATGTCCGTACTCTATGTAAGTAGCGGTATCACACTTCAGTATATGTCCGTACTCTATGTAAGTAGCGGTATCACACTTCAGTATATGTCCGTACTCTATGTAAGTAGCGGTATCACACTTCAGTATATGTCCGTACTCTATGTAAGTAGCGGTATCACACTTCAGTATATGTCCGTACTCTATGTAAGTAGCGGTATCACACTTCAGTATATGTCCGTACTGTATGTAAGTAGCGGTATCACACTTCAGTATATGTCCGTACTCTATGTAAGTAGCGGTATCACACTTCAGTGTATGTCCGTACTCTATGTAAGTAGCGGTATCACACTTCAGTATATGTCCGTACTCTATGTAAGTAGCGGTATCACACTTCAGTATATGTCCGTACTGTATGTAAGTAGCGGTATCACACTTCAGTATATGTCCGTACTCTATGTAAGTAGCGGTATCACACTTCAGTATATGTCCGTACTCTATGTAAGTAGCGGTATCACACTTCAGTATATGTCCGTACTCTATGTAAGTAGCGGTATCACACTTCAGTATATGTCCGTACTGTATGTAAGTAGCGGTATCACACTTCAGTATATGTCCGTACTGTATGTAAGTAGCGGTATCACACTTCAGTATATGTCCGTACTCTATGTAAGTAGCGGTATCACACTTCAGTATATGTCCGTACTCTATGTAAGTAGTGGTATCACACTTCAGTATATGTCCGTACTCTATGTAAGTAGCGGTATCACACTTCAGTATATGTCCGTACTGTATGTAAGTAGCGGTATCACACTTCAGTATATGTCCGTACTCTATGTAAGTAGCGGTATCACACTTCAGTATATGTCTGTACTCTATGTAAGTAGCGGTATCACACTTCAGTATATGTCCGTACTCTATGTAAGTAGCGGTATCACACTTCAGTACATGTCCGTACTCTATGTAAGTAGCGGTATCACACTTCAGTATATGTCCGTACTCTATGTAAGTAGCGGTATCACACTTCTGTATATGTCTGTACTCTATGTAAGTAGCGGTATCACACTTCTGTATATGTCCGTACTCTATGTAAGTAGCGGTATCACACTTCAGTATATGTCCGTACTCTATGTAAGTAGCGGTATCACACTTCAGTATATGTCCGTACTGTATGTAAGTAGCGGTATCACACTTCAGTACATGTCTGTACTCTATGTAAGTAGCGGTATCACACTTCAGTACATGTCCGTACTCTATGTAAGTAGCGGTATCACACTTCAGTATATGTCCGTACTCTATGTAAGTAGCGGTATCACACTTCAGTATATGTCCGTACTCTATGTAAGTAGCGGTATCACACTTCAGTATATGTCCGTACTCTATGTAAGTAGCGGTATCACACTTCAGTATATGTCCGTACTCTATGTAAGTAGCGGTATCACACTTCAGTATATGTCCGTACTGTATGTAAGTAGCGGTATCACACTTCAGTATATGTCCGTACTCTATGTAAGTAGCGGTATCACACTTCAGTGTATGTCCGTACTCTATGTAAGTAGCGGTATCACACTTCAGTATATGTCCGTACTCTATGTAAGTAGCGGTATCACACTTCAGTATATGTCCGTACTGTATGTAAGTAGCGGTATCACACTTCAGTATATGTCCGTACTCTATGTAAGTAGCGGTATCACACTTCAGTATATGTCCGTACTCTATGTAAGTAGCGGTATCACACTTCAGTATATGTCCGTACTCTATGTAAGTAGCGGTATCACACTTCAGTATATGTCCGTACTCTATGTAAGTAGCGGTATCACACTTCAGTATATGTCCGTACTGTATGTAAGTAGCGGTATCACACTTCAGTATATGTCCGTACTCTATGTAAGTAGCGGTATCACACTTCAGTATATGTCCGTACTCTATGTAAGTAGCGGTATCACACTTCAGTATATGTCCGTACTGTATGTAAGTAGCGGTATCACACTTCAGTATATGTCCGTACTGTATGTAAGTAGCGGTATCACACTTCAGTATATGTCCGTACTCTATGTAAGTAGCGGTATCACACTTCAGTATATGTCTGTACTCTATGTAAGTAGCGGTATCACACTTCAGTATATGTCCGTACTCTATGTAAGTAGCGGTATCACACTTCAGTACATGTCCGTACTCTATGTAAGTAGCGGTATCACACTTCAGTATATGTCCGTACTCTATGTAAGTAGCGGTATCACACTTCTGTATATGTCTGTACTCTATGTAAGTAGCGGTATCACACTTCTGTATATGTCCGTACTCTATGTAAGTAGCGGTATCACACTTCAGTATATGTCCGTACTCTATGTAAGTAGCGGTATCACACTTCAGTATATGTCCGTACTGTATGTAAGTAGCGGTATCACACTTCAGTATATGTCCGTACTGTATGTAAGTAGCGGTATCACACTTCAGTACATGTCTGTACTCTATGTAAGTAGCGGTATCACACTTCAGTACATGTCCGTACTCTATGTAAGTAGCGGTATCACACTTCAGTATATGTCCGTACTCTATGTAAGTAGCGGTATCACACTTCAGTATATGTCCGTACTCTATGTAAGTAGCGGTATCACACTTCAGTATATGTCCGTACTCTATGTAAGTAGCGGTATCACACTTCAGTGTATGTCCGTACTCTATGTAAGTAGCGGTATCACACTTCAGTATATGTCCGTACTCTATGTAAGTAGCGGTATCACACTTCAGTATATGTCCGTACTGTATGTAAGTAGCGGTATCACACTTCAGTATATGTCCGTACTCTATGTAAGTAGCGGTATCACACTTCAGTATATGTCCGTACTCTATGTAAGTAGCGGTATCACACTTCAGTATATGTCCGTACTCTATGTAAGTAGCGGTATCACACTTCAGTATATGTCCGTACTCTATGTAAGTAGCGGTATCACACTGATACCAATGCGGACGCCATCCACAATCACTGTGAACGACACACCAATCCTGCCCTTGTGTGCTCGCAAAGTGACACAGACTGCGTTACCAGCAACCACCTCGCATGGCTAGAAGTGCCAGGAGACGGTGCGAGCAGACGGAAGATGGTGCCAGGCAGTCGCCCAGATGGACCCAGTGAGCGGAACATGGTCCCACTGAACTTTAGAGGATTACAGCCCTTACATAGAGCACGTACATATACTGAAGTGTGATACCGCTACTTACATACAGTACAGACATATACAGAAGTGTGATACCGCTACTTACATAGAGTACGGACATATGCTGAAGTGTGATACCGCTACTTACATAGAGTACGGACATATACTGAAGTGTGATACCGCTACTTACATAGAGTACGGACATATACTGAAGTGTGATACCGCTACTTACATAGAGTACGGACATATACTGAAGTGTGATACCGCTACTTACATAGAGTACGGACAGATACTGAAGTGTGATACCGCTACTTACATACAGTACGGACATATACTGAAGTGTGATACCGCTACTTACATAGAGTACGGACATATACTGAAGTGTGATACCGCTACTTACATAGAGTACGGACATATACTGAAGTGTGATACCGCTACTTACATAGAGTACGGACATGTACTGAAGTGTGATACCGCTACTTACATAGAGTACGGACATATACTGAAGTGTGATACCGCTACTTACATAGAGTACGGACATATACTGAAGTGTGATACCGCTACTTACATACAGTACGGACATATACTGAAGTGTGATACCGCTACTTACATACAGTACGGACATATACTGAAGTGTGATACCGCTACTTACATAGAGTACGGACATATACTGAAGTGTGATACCGCTACTTACATAGAGTACGGACATATACTGAAGTGTGATACCGCTACTTACATAGAGTACGGACATATACTGAAGTGTGATACCGCTACTTACATAGAGTACGGACATATACTGAAGTGTGATACCGCTACTTACATACAGTACGGACATATACTGAAGTGTGATACCACTACTTACATAGAGTACGGACATATACTGAAGTGTGATACCGCTACTTACATAGAGTACGGACATATACTGAAGTGTGATACCACTACTTACATAGAGTACGGACATATACTGAAGTGTGATACCACTACTTACATAGAGTACGGACATATACTGAAGTGTGATACCGCTACTTACATAGAGTACGGACATATACTGAAGTGTGATACCGCTACTTACATACAGTACGGACATATACTGAAGTGTGATACCGCTACTTACATACAGTACGGACATATACTGAAGTGTGATACCGCTACTTACATACAGTACGGACATATACTGATGTGTGATACCGCTACTTACATAGAGTACGGACATATACTGAAGTGTGATACCGCTACTTACATACAGTACGGACATATACTGAAGTGTGATACCGCTACTTACATAGAGTACGGACATATACTGAAGTGTGATACCGCTACTTACATACAGTACGGACATATACTGAAGTGTGATACCGCTACTTACATACAGTACGGACATATACTGAAGTGTGATACCGCTACTTACATAGAGTACGGACATACACTGAAGTGTGATACCGCTACTTACATAGAGTACGGACATATACTGAAGTGTGATACCGCTACTTACATACAGTACGGACATATACTGAAGTGTGATACCGCTACTTACATAGAGTACGGACATATACTGAAGTGTGATTCTGCTACTTACATAGAGTACGGACATATACTGAAGTGTGATACCGCTACTTACATACAGTACGGACATATACTGAAGTGTGATACCGCTACTTACATACAGTACGGACATATACTGAAGTGTGATACCGCTACTTACATAGAGTACGGACATATACTGAAGTGTGATACCGCTACTTACATAGAGTACGGACATATACTGAAGTGTGATACCGCTACTTACATAGAGTACGGACATATACTGAAGTGTGATACCGCTACTTACATAGAGTACGGACATATACTGAAGTGTGATACCGCTACTTACATAGAGTACGGACATATACTGAAGTGTGATACCGCTACTTACATAGAGTACGGACATATACTGAAGTGTGATACCGCTACTTACATACAGTACGGACATATACTGAAGTGTGATACCGCTACTTACATACAGTACGGACATATACTGAAGTGTGATACCGCTACTTACATAGAGTACGGACATGTACTGAAGTGTGATACCACTACTTACATAGAGTACGGACATATACTGAAGTGTGATACCGCTACTTACATAGAGTACGGACATATACTGAAGTGTGATACCGCTACTTACATAGAGTACGGACATATACTGAAGTGTGATACCGCTACTTACATACAGTACGGACATATACTGAAGTGTGATACCGCTACTTACATAGAGTACGGACATATACTGAAGTGTGATACCGCTACTTACATAGAGTACGGACATATACTGAAGTGTGATACCGCTACTTACATAGAGTACGGACATATACTGAAGTGTGATACCGCTACTTACATACAGTACGGACATATACTGAAGTGTGATACCGCTACTTACATAGAGTACGGACATATACTGAAGTGTGATACCGCTACTTACATACAGTACGGACATATACTGAAGTGTGATACCGCTACTTACATACAGTACGGACATATACTGAAGTGTGATACCGCTACTTACATAGAGTACGGACATATACTGAAGTGTGATACCGCTACTTACATAGAGTACGGACATATACTGAAGTGTGATACCGCTACTTACATAGAGTACGGACATATACTGAAGTGTGATACCGCTACTTACATAGAGTACGGACATATACTGAAGTGTGATACCGCTACTTACATAGAGTACGGACATATACTGAAGTGTGATACCGCTACTTACATACAGTACGGACATATACTGAAGTGTGATACCGCTACTTACATAGAGTACGGACATATACTGATGTGTGATACCGCTACTTACATAGAGTACGGACATATACTGAAGTGTGATACCGCTACTTACATACAGTACGGACATATACTGAAGTGTGATACCGCTACTTACATAGAGTACGGACATATACTGAAGTGTGATACCGCTACTTACATACAGTACGGACATATACTGAAGTGTGATACCGCTACTTACATACAGTACGGACATATACTGAAGTGTGATACCGCTACTTACATAGAGTACGGACATATACTGAAGTGTGATACCGCTACTTACATAGAGTACGGACATATACTGAAGTGTGATACCGCTACTTACATAGAGTACGGACATATACTGAAGTGTGATACCGCTACTTACATAGAGTACGGACATATACTGAAGTGTGATACCGCTACTTACATAGAGTACGGACATATACTGAAGTGTGATACCGCTACTTACATAGAGTACGGACATATACTGAAGTGTGATACCGCTACTTACATACAGTACGGACATATACTGAAGTGTGATACCGCTACTTACATAGAGTACGGACATATACTGAAGTGTGATACCGCTACTTACACCGCATTATCTCTACTGCGACCTTCTTTACAGGACACTTTGCTATTTAGGATACTGTGATTATTTTGTTCCGGGATCGACCTTTTTCCCATAGGAATTGTTTTTCATGAACTGTGAGAGTCCCAGAGCCACCACTGAGGGGTTATAAAATATCCAACAGATCATCTTTTTATTTATGCTCTTTTATACACCATTTTATTACTGTGTAGTATATACTGTTTAGGTGGGGCCACAAGGGCTCTGCGACATCCACCCCACTGTATGTGTATTTTAACCAGTAAAATTGTTTAGTCCTTTAATGTGAATGGCGCATTTTGCATTATTTATTTCATCATCATTTTTATTGGTCCTGACATACCACCTGCTTTTTTCTTTTCTTTTTTTGTTCTCTTTTCATCTCATTTTTTCTTTTCTCTACTTCTTTCAATTTTTCCCCCCCTTTTTTCCTTTCTTTTTCTTTTTTCTGCTTCTCGCCGTTCCCCCTCTGATACACTACATCTGTATTCTTTTTGCATATTAAGATATCCCATAGAGCTCAATAGAGGACTGCACCTTTCACATTCTACATACTAGAGCTACCAGCACCTTGGGTATTTTGTGCTATATAGTTAACCTCAGTTCTCTATCATAGTCTTTTGTTGCACATTTGTTGTTTTCTAGTTCTAGTATTTAATCGGTGTATATGTTGTGGCTTTATACTGTGCATAAGGTATTTTAGTTATGAATATGGTTATGGCAGTCATTCTGAGCATACAGTTGTAGCCTTTATTATGTATGCATGTTATTGCAGTCATTTTGAGCATACAGTTGTAGAATTTATTATGTATGCATGTTATGGTATTTATTCTGAGCATACAGTTGTAGCATTTATTATGTATGCATGTTATGGTATTTATTCTGAGCATACAGTTGTAGCATTCATTTGTGCGCATGTTATAGTATTTATTCGGTTCATAGGTTTTCATATTTATTTCTGTATATCTGTTCATAGCTTTCATGCTGTACATGTTAGCATTGTTCTGTGCATATGTTTATAGCTGTTGTGTTGGGTATATGGTTATAGTGGTGTTCTGTGCATATGTTTTATAGCTGTTGTGTTGGGTATATGGTTATAGTGGTGTTCTGTGCATATGTTTATAGCTGTTGTGTTGGGTATATGGTTATAGTGGTGTTCTGTGCATATGTTTATAGCTGTTGTGTTGGGTATATGGTTATAGCGGTGTTCTGTGCATATGTTTATAGCTGTTGTGTTGGATATATGGTTATAGTGGTGTTCTGTGCATATGTTTATAGCTGTTGGGTATATGGTTATAGCGGTGTTCTGTACATATGTTTATAGCTGTTGTGTTGGGTATATGGTTATAGTGGTGTTCTGTGCATGTTTATAGCTGTTGTGTTGAGTGTATGGTTATAGTGGTGTTCTGTGCATATGTTTATAGCTGTTGTGTTGGGTGTATGGTTATAGCAGTGTTCTGTGCATATGTTTATAGCTGTTGTGTTGGGTATATGGTTATAGCGGTGTTCTGTACGTATGTTTATAGCTGTTGTGTTGGGTATATGGTAATAGCGTTGTTCTGTGCATATGTTTATAGCTGTTGTGTTGGGTATATGGTGATAGTGGTGTTCTCTGCATATGTTTATAGCTGTTGGGTATATGTTATAGTGGTGATTTGTGCATATGTTTAGAGCTGTTGTGTTGGGTATATGGTTATAGTGGTGTTCTGTGCATATGTTTATAGCTGTTAGGTATATGGTTATAGTGGTGTTCTGTGCATATGCTTATTGTTACGCCGAGCGCTCCGGGTCCCCGCTCCTCCCCGGAGCGCTCGCAGCGTTCACCTCGTCGCAGCGCCCCAGTCAGACTCACTGACCGGGAGCACTGCAGTATTTTCACTGGCGGGGATGCGACCCGCGAAGCGGGACGCGCCAGCTCGCGGCTCGCATCCCAGTCTCCTTACTTGACCTGTCATCCGTCTGTACAGTCCCGGCGCGCGCGGCCCCGCTCCCTAGGGCGCGCGCGCCGGCTCTTTGCGATTTAAAGGGCCAGTGCGCCTCTGATTGGCGCCTGGCCCAATTAGTACTTACACCTGTGTCCTAGCCTATATTACCTCACTTCCCCTTCCCAGCATCTTTTCCCAGGATCTTGTTGCCCTTGTGCCAGTGAAAGCGTCCCTGTGTATGTCCCAAGCCAGTGTTCCAGACCCTCTGCCGTTGCCCCTGACTACGATCCTTGCTGCCTGCCCTGACCTTCTGCTATGTCCCACCTTGCTCTTGCCTAATCCCTTGTACCGCGCCTATCTCAGCCGTCAGTTGGGGTTGAGTCGCTATCGGGTGGAACGACCTGGGGGTTACCTGCCGCAGCAAGTCCATCCCGCTTTGCGGCGGGCTCTGGTGAAAACCAGTAACCCCTTAGACTCCGTTCCCCTGGTACGGCCCACATCATCACCCCACTGACACAGAGGATCCACCACCAGTATCCTTACAGTACCCGGATCCTGACAGAAGATCCGGCCATGGATCCCGCTGAGGTCCCGCTGCCAGTTGTCGCTGACCTTACCACGGTGGTCGCCCAGCAATCTCAACAGATAGCGCAACAAGGACATCAGCTGTCCCAACTGACAGTCATGCTGCAACAACTTTTGCCACAACTTCAGCAACCATCTCCTCCGCCAGCTCCTGCACCTCCTCCGCAGCGAGTGGCCGCTTCCAGTCTCTGCTTGTCCCTGCCGGACAAATTTGATGGGGACTCTAAACAATGCCGTGGTTTCCTGTCGCAATGTTCTCTACATTTGGAGATGATGTCGGACCAATTTCCCACAGAACGGTCTAAGGTGGCTTTCGTGGTTAGTCTCCTGTCTGGGAAGGCCTTGTCGTGGGCCACACCGCTCTGGGACCGCAATGATCCTGTCACTGCCACTGTCCAGTCCTTCTTCGCTGAGGTTCGTAGTGTCTTCGAGGAACCAGCCCGAGCCTCTTCTGCCGAGACTTGTTGAACCTTGTCCAAGGAAATTCTTCTGTGGGCGAATACGCCATCCAATTTCGTACCCTCGCCTCTGAATTATCTTGGAACAATGAGGCCCCCTGCGCGACCTTCAAAAAGGCCTATCCAGCAACATCAAGGATGTGCTGGCCACACGAGAATTTCCTGCCAACCTGCATGAACTTATCCATTTGGCCACCCGCATTGACATGCGTTTTTCCGAAAGACGCCAGGAGCTCCATCAGGACATGGACTTTGTTCGCACTAGGCGATTTCTTTTCCCGGCTTCTCTCTTCTCAAGTCCACTGCAATCTGTTCCTGTGCCTTCTGCCATGGAGGCTATGCAAGTAGACTGGTCTCGCCTGACCCTACAAGAGAGGACTCGCCGCCGCAATGAGAATCTATGCCTGTACTGTGCTATTACCGAACACTTCCTGAAGGATTGTCCTATCCGTCCTCCGCGTCAGGAAAGACGCACTCCGATTCCGCACAAAGGTGAGACAGCTCTAGGTGTGAACTCTGCTTCTCCACGTCTTACTGTGCCTGTGTGGATTTATTCTTCCGCTACCTCCTTCTTCTCAGCTGTGGCCTTCTTGGATTCAGGCTCTGCAGGAAATTTTATTTTGGCCTCTTTCGTTAATAGGTTCAACATTCCAGTGACCAGTCTCGTCAGACCACTCTACATCGCTTCAGTTAATGGAGAAAAATTGAACTGCACTGTGCGTTACCGCACAGAACCCCTGTTAATGTGCATTGGACTTCATCACGAAAAAATTGAATTTCTGGTCCTACCCAACTGCACTTCTGAAATTCTCCTCGGCTTGCCTTGGCTCCAACGTCATTCTCCTACCCTTGACTAGACCACTGGGGAGATCAAGAGCTGGGGTTCTTCTTGCCTCAAAAAATGCCTCACGTCTGCTCCCGGCTCAGTCAGTCAAACTCCTGTGGTTCGTCCTATACCAAGTCTTCCCAAGGCCTACCAGGACTATGCCGATGTTTTTTGCAAAAAACAAGCAGAGACTTTGCCACCTCATAGGCCTTATGACTGCCCTATTGACCTCCTCCCTGATACTACTCCACCCCGGGGCAGGATCTATCCCCTATCCGCTCCTGAGACTCAAGCCATGTCGGATTACATCCAGGAAAATTTAAAGAGGGGATTCATTCGCAAGTCCTCATCCCCTGCCGGAGCGGGGTTCTTCTTTGTTTCTAAAAAAGACGGTACCTTACTGCCATGTATTGACTATCGCGGTTTAAATAAAATTACTATCAAAAACCGCTATCCTCTGCCTCTTATCTCGGAACTCTTTGATCGCCTTCGTGGCGCTAACATCTTCACTAAATTGGACTTAAGAGGCGCATATAATATCATTCGCATCAGAGAAGGGGATGAGTGGAAAACCGCATTTAATACCAGAGACGGACATTTTGAATATCTCGTTATGCCCTTTGGGCTCTGCAATGCCCCTGCTGTCTTCCAGGACTTCGTTAATGAAATTTTTCGAGATTTGTTATATACCTGTGTTGTGGTTTACCTGGATGACATCCAGATTTTATCCTCTAGCCTTGAAGAACACCGTCGCCATGTCCACCTAGTGTTTCAGAGACTCCGTGAAAATCAACTATATGCCAAGATGGAGAAATGTCTCTTTGAATGCCAATCTCTTCCCTTCCTAGGTTACCTAGTCTCTGGCCAGGGACTTCAAATGGACCCAGACAAACTGTCAGCCATTCTAGATTGGCCACGCCCTTCTGGACGCCAGGCTATCCAACGCTTCTTAGGATTTGCCAATTACTACCGACAGTTTATTCCTCATTTTTCCACCATAGTGGCTCCAATTGTGGCCCTAACCAGGAAGGATGCCAACCCTAAGTCCTGGCCTCCCCAAGTGGATGAGGCCTTCAATCGCCTCAAAACTGCCTTCGCTTCTGCACCAGTACTTTCCAGACCTGATCCATCAAAACCCTTCTTGCTGGAAGTGGATGCCTCCTCGGTCGTACTCCTCCAAAAAAACTCTACCGGACATATTACTTGTGGTTTATTTTCTAAAACCTTCTCTCCGGCGGAGAAAAATTACTCTATTGGTGATCGTGAACTTCTGGCCATTAAACTAGCTCTTGAAGAATGGAGGCATCTACTGGAAGGATCCAAATATCCCATTGTCATCTATACGGATCACAAGAATCTCTCGTATCTCCAGTCTGCCCAACGTCTGAACCCACGCCAGGCTAGGTGTTCGTTGTTTTTTGCCCGCTTTAACTTCGAGATTCATTTTCGTCCTGCTGACAAAAATGTCAGGGCTGACGCCCTTTCACGTTCCTCTGATTCTACCGAATCTGAAGCCCCTCTGCAACACATTGTACCTCCTGAGCGCCTGATCTCCTCTGCTCCAGCTTCTATCAGACAAACTCCTCCTGGGAAGACCTTCGTCCCTCCACGCCAGCGCCTCAAGATCGTCATGTGGGGTCACTCCTCGCACCTTGCTGGCCATGCCGGCGTCAAGAAGTCCATCCAACTCATTTCTCGTTTATATTGGTGGCCTACCCTGGAGGCTGATGTCGCTGAATTCGTTCAGGCCTGTACAGTTTGTGCCGGGGACAAGACTCCTCGCCAGAAGCCTGCTGGACTCCTTCATCCTTTACCTGTTCCTGAGCTACCATGGTCTCAAATTGCCATGGATTTTATTACGGATTTGCCTTTATCCCATGGCAACACAGTCATCTGGGTGGTCGTTGATCGTTTCTCCAAGATGGCACATTTTATTCCGCTCCCAGGTCTTCCTTCAGCGCCACAATTGGCGAAACAATTTTTTGTGCACATTTTTCGCCTTCACAGGCTTCCCACGCATATCGTCTCAGATAGAGGCGTTCAATTTGTATCGAAATTTTGGAGAGCTCTCGGTAATCAATTAAAAATCAAATTAAATTTCTCGTCCTCCTATCATCCCCAATCCAATGGGCAAGTAGAGAGAGTTAACCAGATCCTTGGTGACTATTTGCAACATTTTGTTTCCTCCCGCCAAGACGATTGGGTCGATCTTCTACCCTGGGCTGAATTCTCGTACAATTTCAAGAACTCCGAATCCTCTGCCAAATCCCCGTTCTTTGTGGTGTACGGCCGTCACCCTCTGCCCCCCCTCCCAATTCCCACTTCTTCTGGATTGCCTGCTGTAGATGAAGTTACCCGGGATTTCTCTATCATCTGGAAGGAAACTCAAAAGTCCCTCCTACTGGCCTCATCCCGTATGAAGAAGCATGTCGACAAAAAGAGAAGAACTCCTCCTGTCTTCACTCCTGGGGACAAAGTGTGGCTCTCTGCCAAGTATATCCGCTTCCGTGTCTCCAGCTATAAGCTGGGACCACGTTATCTTGGACCCTTCAAAATCAAGAGTCAAATTAATCCTGTCTCCTACAAACGTCTTCTTCCCCCTTCTCTCCATATTCCTAACGCCTTTCATGTTTCTCTTCTCAAACCTCTTGTGCTTAACCGCTTCTCTCCCAAGGTTGTCGCTCCTGCTCTTGTCTCTGGCTCCTCCGATGTCTTCGCTGTTAAAGAGATTCTCGTGTCCAAGACAGTCAGAGGTAAAAAAAAAATTCTCGTAGATTGGGAGAATTGTGGACCTGAAGAGAGGTCTTGGGAACCCGAGGATAACATCCTCGACAAGGAGCTCATTCACAAGTTTTTGGGTTCCAAAAAGAGGGGGAGACCCAAGGGGGGGGTACTGTTATGCCGAGCGCTCTGGGTCCCCTCTCCTCCCCGGAGTGCTCGCAGCCTTCACCTGTCACCTGTCCTCTGTCTGTACAGTCCCGGCGCACGCGGCCCCGCTCCCTAGGGCACGCGCATGCCGGCTCTTTGCGATTTAACCCCTTAAGGACTCAGGGTTTTTCCGTTTTTGCATTTTCGTTTTTTCCTCCTTACCTTTTAAAAATCATAACCCTTTCAATTTTCCACCTAAAAATCCATATTATGGCTTATTTTTTGCGTCGCCAATTCTACTTTGCAGTGACATTAGTCATTTTACCCCAAAATGCACGGCGAAACGGAAAAAAAAATCATTGTGCGACAAAATCGAAAAAAAAACGCCATTTTGTAACTTTTGGGGGCTTTCGTTTCTACGCAGTGCATATTTCGATAAAAATTACACCTTATCATTATTCTGTAGGTCCATACGGTTAAAATGATACCCTACTTATATAGGTTTGATTTTGTCGCACTTCTGGAAAAAATCATAACTACATGCAGGAAAATTTATACGTTTAAAAATGTCATCTTCTGACCCCTATAACTTTTTTATTTTTCCACGTACAGGGCGGTATGAGGACTCATTTTTTGCGCCGTGATCTGAAGTTTTTATCGGTATGATTTTTGTTTTGATCGAACTTTTTGATCACTTTTTATTCATTTTTTAATGATATAAAAAGTGACCAAAATACGCTTTTTTGGACTTTGGAATTTTTTTGCACGTACGCCATTGACCGTACGGCTTAATTAATGATATATTTTTATAGTTCGGACATTTACGCACACGGCGATACCACATATGTTTATTTTTTATTTTTTTTACACTGTTTTATTTTTTTTATGGGAAAAGGGGGGTGATTCAAACTTTTATTAGAGAAGGGGTTAAATGACCTTTATTAACACTTTTTTTTTACATTTTTTTTGCAGTGTTATAGGTCCCATAGGGACCTATAACACTGCACACACTGATCTCTAATGCTGATCACTGGCGTGCATTAACACGCCTGTGATCAGCATTATCGGCGCTTGACTGCTCCTGCCTGGATCTCAGGCACGGAGCAGTCATTCGTCGATCGGACACCGGGGAGGCAGGTAAGAGCCCTCCCGGTGTCCGATCAGCTGTTCGGGACATCGCGATTTCACCGCGGCAGTCCCGAACAGCCCGACTGAGCAGCCGGGTCACTTTCACTTTCACTTTAGAAGCGGCGGTCAGCTTTGACCGCCGCTTCTAAAGGGTTAATACCGCACATCGCCGTGATCGGCGATGTGTGGTATTAGCCGCGGGTCCCGGCCGTTGATTAGCGCCGGGACCGACGCGATATGATGCGGGATCGCGGCGCGATCCCGCTTCATATCGCGGGAGCCGGCGCAGGACGTAAATATACGTCCTGCGTCGTTAAGGGGTTAAAGGGCCAGTGCGCCTCTGATTGCCGCCTGGCCCAATTAGTACTTACACCTGTGTCCTAGCCTATATTACCTCACTTCCCCTTCCCAGCATCGCCAGATCTTGTTGCCCTTGCCCCAGTGAAAGTGTCCCTGTGTATGTCCCAAGCCAGTGTTCCAGACCCTCTGCCTGCCCTGACCTTCTGCTACGTCCGACCTTGCTCTTGCCTAATCCCTTGTACCGCGCCTATCTCAGCCGTCAGTTGGGGTTGAGTCGCTATCGGGTGGAACGACCTGGGGGTTACCTGCCGCAGCAAGTCCATCCCGCTTTGCGGCGGGCTCTGGTGAAAACCAGTAACCCCTTAGACTCCGTTCCCCTGGTACGGCCCACGTCATCACCCCACTGACACAGAGGATCCACCACCAGTATCCTCACAGTACCTGGATCCTGACACTTATAGCTGTTGGGTATATGGTTATAGTGGTGTTCTGGGCATATGTTTATAGCTATTGGGTATATGTTATAGTGGTGATTTGTGCATATGTTTAGAGTTGTTGTGTTGGGTATATGGTTATAGTGGTGTTCTGTGCATATGTTTATAGCTGTTGGGTATATGGTTATAGTGGTGTTCTGTGCATATGTTTATAGCTGTTGTGTTGGGTATATGGTTATAGTGGTGTTCTGTGCATATGTTTATAGCTGTTGTGTTGGGTATATGGTTATAGTGGTGTTATGTGCATATGTTTATAGCTGTTGTGTTGGTTATATGGTGATAGTGGTTTTCTGTGCATATGTTTATAGCTGTTGGGTATATGTTATAGTGGTGATTTGCGCATATGTTTAGAGCTATTGTGTTGGGTATATGGTTATAGTGGTGTTCTGTGCACATGCTTATAGCTGTTGGGTATATGGTTATAGTGGTGTTCTGGGCATATGTTTATAGCTGTTGGGTATATGTTATAGTGGTGATTTGTGCATATGTTTAGAGCTGTTGTGTTGGGTATATGGTTATAGTGGTGTTCTGTACATATGTTTATAGCTGTTGTGTTGGGTATATGGTTATAGCGGTGTTCTGTACATATGTTTATAGCTGTTGTGTTGGGTATATGGTTATAGCAGTGTTCTGTGCATATGTTTATAGCTGTTGTGTTGGGTATATGGTTATAGTGGTGTTCTGTGCATATGTTTATAGCTGTTGTGTTGGGTATATGTTATAGTGGTGTTCTGTGCATATGTTTATAGCTGTTGTGTTGGGTATATGGTTATAGTGGTGTTCTGTACATATGTTTATAGCTGTTGCGTTGGGTATATGGTTATAGTGGTGTTCTGTGCATATGTTTATAGCTGTTGTGTTGGTTATATGGTTATAGTGGTGTTCTGTACATATGTTTATAGCTGTTGTGTTGGGTATATGGTTATAGTGGTGTTCTGTGCATATGTTTATAGCTGTTGTGTTGGGTATATGGTTATAGTGGTGTTCTGTACATATGTTTATAGCTGTTGTGTTGGGTATATGGTTATAGTGGTGTTCTGTACATATGTTTATAGCTGTTGTGTTGGGTATATGGCTATAGCAGTGTTCTGTGCATGGTTATAGCTGTTGTGTTGGGTGTATGGTTATAGTGGTGTTCTGTACATATGTTTATATCTGTGGTGTTAGGTATATAGTTATAGCGGTGTTCTGTACATATGTTTAGAGCTGTTGTGTTGGGTATATGGTTATAGTGGTGTTCTGTACATATGTTTATAGCTGTTGTGTTGGGTATATGGTTATAGCGGTGTTCTGTACATATGTTTATAGTTGTTGTGTTGGGTATATGGTTATAATGGTGTTCTGTGCATATGTTTATAGCTGTTGTGTTGGGTATATAGTTATAGCGGTGTTCTGTACATATGTTTATAGCTGTTGTGTTGGGTGTATGGTTATAGTGGTGTTCTGTACATATGTTTATAGCTGTTGTGTTGGGTATATAGTTATAGCAGTGTTCTGTGCATGGTTATAGCTGTTGTGTTGGGTATATGGTTATAGTGGTGTTTTGTACATATGTTTATAGCTGTTGTGTTGGGTATATAGTTATAGCGGTGTTCTGTACATATGTTTATAGCTGTTGTGTTGGGTGTATGGTTATAGTGGTGTTCTGTACATATGTTTATAGCTGTTGTGTTGGGTATATGGTTATAGTGGTGTTCTGTACATATGCTTATAGCTGTTGTGTATATGGTTATAGCAGTGTTCTTGACGTATTTAGGGGGTGTGGCCATGATGTTACGTCCCCGACTCGGAGGCAGCGTCCGGCACAGAATGCAGGGGGCTGCACAAAGATTGCATTTAATAGCATGTAGCATTCCGTGCAGACGTTTATAGCAGTTGGTCTGGGGATACGTTACAGCAGTTATATACAGCGTTTATAGCAGTTTAGCAGTCATTCTGTGTATATGTTGTGGCTTTCTGGGCATATGTTCATAGCATTTATGACATATGTTTCCTAGCATGTTATATCATGCATACGTTCTTAGTATTGTCATTATGCTTAGGTGTGTGGCATTTATTCGGTGCATTCTTTGCTAGCATTGTTATCATGATCACGTTCATAGCATTTGTCCTGTGCATGTTATAGTTTTATTGGTGGACAGGTTTTTAGCAATTGTTCTGTGCTTATGTTTATAGTAGGGATGTACCGATACTTTTTAAGTACTCTCCGATACCAATTACAGATACTTTTTCTAGGTCATGTGACAGTTTTATTTTTTTTAAATAGGAGAAAAAAAATTTTTGTTTTTATTAGAGG
Source organism: Hyla sarda (assembly GCF_029499605.1). Lineage (NCBI taxonomy): Eukaryota > Metazoa > Chordata > Amphibia > Anura > Hylidae > Hyla > Hyla sarda. Next base: position 63,731 of record NC_079189.1, on the reverse strand, counting down.
AAGGGCTCTTTTTTTATACTTTAAAAAAATATTTTATTTTATTTTATTTTAAAAGGGGGAGGGAATTAAATGTTTTATTAGGGAAGGGGTTAATTCACATTTATTATTTATTTATTTAAAAAAAATCACTTTTTTAGTCCCCATAGGGGACTATTACATGCAATCTGTAGATTGCATTACACTGATCAATGATCTGCCATAGCATAGCATTGATCATTGTTATCGGCGCTCCTTTACTACTGCCTGCCATGGTTAGCTGCAATAAAGGAGCGATGATTGGACAGCAAGGAGCAGGGTGAGAGATCTCCGGCCGTCCTCACAGCTGATCGGGATATCGCGATTTCAATGCGGCGATCCCGATCAGCATCCCTGAGTTAACCGGCAGTTATCTTCAGGACTTTTAATAGGGTTAATGCCGGACATCACCGCGATTGGTGATGTTCGGCATTAGCCACAAGTCCCGGCTATGATGCATGTTAATCTGCTGGGCGCGCTGCATAGTTCGGCAACATCGTAATACCTGTATTGGATAAGGTATCGGGGATATTTGCTCGAGTACAAGTACTTGTGCAAATGACCAGTATCGGGACATCCCTAGTTTATAAAATTAGTCTGTGCATATGTTTCTGCACCTAGTCTGTGCATATGTTTCTGCACCTAGTCTGTGCATATGTTTCTGCACCTAATCTGTGCATATGTTTCTGCACCTAGTCTGTGCATATGTTTCTGCACCTAATCTGTGCATATGTTTCTGCACCTAATCTGTGCATATGTTTCTGCACCTAATCTGTGCATATGTTTCTGCACCTAGTCTGTGCATATGTTTCTGCACCTAATCTGTGCATATGTTTCTGCACCTAATCTGTGCATATGTTTCTGCACCTAATCTGTGCATATGTTTCTGCACCTAGTCTGTGCATATGTTTCTGCACCTAGTCTGTGCATATGTTTCTGCACCTAGTCTGTGCATATGTTTCTGCGCCTAGTCTGTGCACACGTTATAACATTTGGTCTGTGCTACACTCATAGCATTTATTTGGTGCATGTGTATAAGGTTATAGCATTTATTTAGTACATATGGTCATAGCATTTATTTGGTGCATGTGTATAAGGTTATAGCATTTATTTAGTACATATGGTCATAGCATTTATTTGGTGCATGTGTATAAGGTTATAGCATTTATTTAGTACATATGATCATAGCATTTATTTGGTGCATGTGTATAAGGTTATAGCATTTATTTAGTACATATGGTCATAGCATGTGTTCGGTGCACTCGTTTGTAGTATTATATCAGGCTCACATTCATATTATTTGTCCTGCTTACATTTATAGAATTCATATCATTCATTCAATCACAAGCGTTGTGTCGTGCATACGTTCAGAGGAATTATTTTGTGCATATGTTTTAGTATATATTCTGGGTTTGCTATGTGGCAGTTTATCAGTTGCATTTATACCGAGCTTGTGGTTATAACATGTATTCTTTGCATTCTTTGTTTATGTTGTAGCAATTCTTGGTACATGTTAGCATTTCTTCTGTACATACGGTTATAGCATGCTGTGTATGTGGTTATAGCGTTTATTCTGTGCATATGGTTATGGCATTGGTTTCTGTGCTGATGTTTATATGTTTTGTCTGGCATGAGTGTTAGTTTTTGTTCTGTGTATTAGGGATCGACCGATTATCGGTATGGCCGATATTATCGGCCAATAATCACGATTTTGGGCATTATCGGTATCGTCAATTACCATGCCGATAAGCCGATAATGCCCCGCACCGCCCCCACCACACCGCGACCGCCCCCCCGACCCACCGCACCGCTTCGAACCCCCCACCGTAGTGCTGGGCGGTATACCGTTTTGTTTTTTTTCTCCCACGGTATGGATTTTTGCCCATACCGCTATACCGGTCGGGCCCCTCCCCCACCCTCAGAGTCAATAAAAAATGTTTAACTTACCCGTAATGGGGGTTGTCCGGGCCATCCATCCTTCCTGTAGTGTCCGGCGGCATTCCAGGTGGAGGGTGAACCAGTCCGGGCTGTCCTTCTTCCCCGGGGGTCCTCTTCTCCACTCCAGGCAGGCTCCGGCCTAGTACACTGCATAGACGCCGCTACGCTGTGACGTCAGGTGCAATGCTGCGCAGCGGCGTCTATGCAGCGTTACTAGGCCGGAGCCTGCCCGGAGTGGAGAAGAGGACCCCCAGAGAAGGACAGCCCGGACCGGTTCACCCTCCACCTGGACACTACAGGAAGGATGGATGGCCCGGACCACCCTCCCCGGATGGTCCCTGCAGCAACTGGGAAGGTGAGTCAGGGTTCTGGGATGGACAGGGGTCTGTATAATATACTATACCTACAGTAGGCCCTCCAGCTGTTGCAAAACTACAACTCCCAGTATGCTGGGAGTAGTAGTTTTGCAACAGCTGGAGGCACCCCTAGGCGCGGCGGGGGGAGCGGTGGCGGTGATAGGTCTCAGGACCCCCGGACAGGCAGGGGGAGAGAAGCGGGTGGTGGCGGCGGCGGCGGCCTATGGCACCGCAAAAGCCACTGCAGTACATTGATTTAAAGCGCCCGCTATAAATCAATGATCTGCAGCGGTGTCGCAGGGGGATAAATAGCCGATAACTTATACCGGAATATCGGTATAAGTTATCGGCTATCGGCCCTAACCTCCACCGATTATCGGTATCGGCCCTAAAAAAACGATATCGGTCGATCCCTACTGTGTATATGGTAATAGCATTTTATTCTGGGCTTACGGTTATTGCTTTTATTTTGGGCAAACTGTTATAAGTTTTATTCTGGGCGTATGGTTATATTATTATTTTGAGCATATGGTTATAGCATTAAGTCCGGCATAAGGTTGTGGCTTTTAGGTGGGCATATGGTTAAGTGTTTAGGTTATAGCATTTTTTGGGGCAATTTCTTAGCGTTTGTTTTATAACTCCCATCGTGCCTGTCACATCTGCAGGAGGGGTGCATCATTTTAAATATTGTTCCTGATGCGTCTAAAGAGCAATGACCTCATGATACACAGGCGGTGATATGCCTGCTACATCTGCAGGGGATGCACGGTACAAGTGTTGTTACTGACACGTCCACAGAGCAATAACGTCACAACACATAGGTGGTTGTCATTCCTGCCACATCTGCAAGGGGATGCACTGCACTAGTAGTTTTTACTGACACGTTTTCAGAGCAATAATATCACGACACATAGGCAGTTGTATACCTGTTATTCCTGCCAAATCTGCAAGGGGATGCACTGCACTAGTAGTTTTTACTGACACGTTTTCAGAGCAATAATATCACGACACATAGGCAGTTGTATACCTGTTATTCCTGCCATGTCTGTAAGGGGATGCACTGCACCAACCATTGTTACTGACACGATTTCAGAGCAATAACCTCACAATACATAGGTGGTTGTGTGCCTGCCATGTTGGCAGTGGGTTGTATCACACAAATTGTTGTTACTGACACGCCTTCAGAGGAATAATATCACGACACATAGGCGGTTGTGTACCCGTTATTCCTGCCACGTCTGCAGGAATGCACTGCACAAGTTATTGTTATTGACGCTACTTTAGAGCAATAACATCATGATATTTAAGTGATGGCATACCCGTTGTGACTGTCATGTCTGCAGTGCGTTGCACCACATAAGTTATTGTTGCTGACACGTCTTCAGTTCAATAACATCTCCTCAGAGTGAAATTGTGTACCTGTGCCTGCCACATTTGCAGGGGCAGCATTGTGTGAGTTATTGTCGCTACAGGTGGTTACACGTGCCTTGTCTAGTCTATTAGAAACTGGTTTTCAGGACCATTATCACCAAAGGTTGGTCGGGTCTTCAGGATTGTGAATCAATTTCCTAACAGTTTGGGTTTTTTGCCTCTTAATGGCAGGAACATGGCTTAGCCCTGCAAGTCCTTGTGAACGTAGTCATCCCCCACATAACCTATGGGACTGTAAATAGAAAGAGGGCACCCTAAGCAGCTGGCTATTCTGCCTATAGGTGGAGCCGGCCCTGACTGTAAATAGAACCTTCTCTCCTCTCCTGTCCCTTCTTCTGCCCTAAGGACCTTGTTGTGTTGGACATTTTTGGGCGTTTTTCCCCTAAGTGTGATAGAAGATAATCTCTGACAATACCTTTATGTGACTGACAGCTACAAGATGGCGGATTTACTCTAATTTTATGTGTCATGTGATCTTATAAAATCTCCAGGATTATAAATGTCTCTACTTTATTCCTACAGGAGAAGATGGAGAGATCATGGAGCGCTCCTCAGGAGAAGATGGAGAGATCATGGAGCGCTCCTCAGGAGCGGACCTCCTTACCCCTAATGTCCATCCAGATCTATCATATAATAATCCCCCTGATCATGAGGAACCTTCTCCTGACCAACCACACATTGTTACCACAAGGACAGGTCAGAAAGGGGGTAAAAGGGGGGTAACAAGATCAAGTCTTGTTACACACAGAAGAATTCACACAGGAGAGAAGACATATTCATGTTCAGAATGTGGGAAAAGTTTTCTATATAAATCACGTCTTGTTGCACATGAGAGAAATCACACTGGAGAGAAGCCATATTCATGTTCAGAATGTGGGAAACGTTTTTCATATAAATCGCATCTTGTTAGACACGAGAGAAATCACACAGGAAAAAAGCCGTATTCCTGCTCAGAATGTTTGAAAAGTTTTACATATAAATCAGAGCTTGTTATACATGAGAGAATTCACACAGGAGAGAGGCCATATTCATGTTCAGAATGTGGAAAATGCTTTATAAGAAAATCGCATCTTGTTACACATAAGCAAAGTCACACAGAAGATAAGCCATTTCCATGTTCAGAATGTGGAAAATGCTTTATAAATAAATCAGAGCTTGTAAGACATCAGAGAAATCACACAGGAGAGAAGCTGTATTCATGTTCAGAATGCGGAAAAAGTTTTCCATATAAATCACGTCTTGCTGCACATGAGAGAAATCACACAGGAGAGAAGCCATATTTATGTTCGGAATGTGGAAAATGTTTTGAAAGAAAATCACATCTTGTTAGACATTTGAGCATTCACACAGGAGAAAAGCCGTATTCATGTTCAGAATGTGGGAAAAGTTTCAGATGTAAATCAGAGCTTGTTATACATGAGAGAAATCACACAGGAGAGAAGCCGTATTCATGTTCAAAATGTGGAAAATGCTTTATAAGAAAATCACATCTTAATCAACATGAGAATATTCACATATACGAGAAGCCATATTTATGTTCAGAATGTGGGAAAAGTTTCATATATAAATCAGATCTTCTTTTACATGAGAGAAATCACACAGGAGATAAGCCATATACATGTTCCGAATGTGGAAAAAGTTTCATATATAAATCAGAGCTTGTTATACATGAGAGAAATCACACAGGAGAGAAACCGTATTCATGCTCAGAATGTGGGAAAGGTTTTATTAGAAAATCACATCTTGTTGCACATGAGAGAATTCACACAGGAGAGAAGCCATATTCATGTTCAGAATGTGGGAAATGTTTTAGCGATATATCTGCTCGTGTGAAACATGAAAGAAGTCACACAGGAGTGAAGCCATATTCATGTTCAAAATGTGAAAAATGTTTTACACAAAAATCAGCTCTTGTTAAACATGAGATAAATCACACAAGAAAGAAGTCATATTCATGTTCAGAATGTGAAAAATGCTTTATAAGAAAATCACATCTTGTTACACATGAGAGAACTCACATAGGGGTGAAGCCATATTCATGTTCAGAGTGTGGGAAAAGTTTTCCATATAAATCACGTCTTGCTGCACATGAGAAAAATCACACAGGAGAGAAGCCATTTTCATGTTTAGAATGTGGGAAACGTTTTCCATATAAATCATGTCTTGTTGCACATGAGAGAATCCACACAGGAGAGAAGCCATATTCATGTTTAGAATGTGGGGACAGTTTTCAATATAAATCAGATCTTGTTAGACATGAGAGATATCACACAGGAAAAAAGAGATATTCATGTTCAGAATGTGGAAAAAGTTTCACATATAAATCCCTTCTTGTTGTACATGAGCGATATCACACAGGAGATAAGCCATATTCATGTTCAGAATGTGGAAAATGTTTTGTAAGAAAATCACATCTTGTTACACATAAGAGAATTCACACAGGAGTCAAGCCGTATTCATGTTCAGAATGTGGGAAAAGTTTCACAGATAAAACAGGTCTTGTTATACATGAGAGATATCACACAGGAGAGAAGCCATATTCATGTTTAGAATGTGGGAAATGTTTTATAAGAAAATCAGATCTTGCTAGACATGAGAGAATTCATACAGGAGAGAATCCATATTCATGCTCAGAATGTGGAAAATGCTTTAAAAGAAAATCACATCTTGCTAGACATGAAAGAATTCACACAGGAGAGAAGCCGTATTCATGCTCAGAATGTGGTAAATGTTTTACACAAAAATCCGATCTTATTAAACATGAGCGAATTCACACAGGAGAGAAGCCGTATTCATGTTCAGAATGTGGGAAATGTTTTACAAATAAATCACATCTTGTTATACATGAGAGAACTCACACAGGAGAGAAGTCTCACCAGTCAAACCTTCCAGTGAGTTGTTGAAGGTGAAAGGATTCTAAGGGACTATGAATGTGAAGAAAGCCCAAAAAGGAACCTGTACGCAGTAAATTTTTAATTAAATAAAATAAAATTCTGCCTTGAAATTGAAAACTCTATAGTCAGTACAGAAGTGGCTTTTTTTATTTAGAAAATTTGAACAAGAACAAGTCTGACAAGTGAAGAAGACGCAATGACTTTTTCCAAGCATTCCAAAATGTATCCTGTTTTGAGCATTATGGGTTGTGTATGTGCAGGCCTATGGCAGCAAGGGTGATGGTGGATCGGTGTTAGTTGTAGCCAGCATACAGCAGGCAGTGGTGGACTGGTGTGATTAGTAGTAGACAGCGTAAAGCAGTGATTCCCAACCGGGGTGCCGCAGGATTCGGCCGTCAAATTTTTTTTTAATTTTTTTTTATTTCCTGCACCGGCCTTCCCTGGTGCCACAGGGGGGAGGGAAGTTTGTGTGCGCTTTGCCCCCTCCCCCCTGCAGCCCAGTGAGTGAGTGCCCTGCCAGAGAGGGGAAGAACGTGGAAGCTGCACCATGCTGGTGTAGTGACCCGTGCCCCAGCGCCCCCCTCCCCCTGCCGCGCAGTGAATGAGTGCCCTGACTGAGACCGGAAGAAGGGGGAAGAAAAATTGCTTGCTTAACCCCTTAAGGACGCAGCCCATTTTGGCCTTAAGGACGCAGACAATTTTATTTTTACGTTTTTGTTTTTTCCTCTTTTTACGTTTTTGTTTTTTCCTCCTCGCCTTCAAAAAAATCATAACTTTTATATTTTCATCCACAGACTAGTATGAGGGCTTGTTTTTTGCGCGACCAGTTGTCCGTTGTAATGCCATCACTCACTTTACCATAAAATGTACGGCGCAACCAAAAAAATACTATTTATGTGGGGAAATTAAAAAGAAAACCACAATTTTGCAAATTTTGGAAGGTTTCGTTTTCACGCCGTACAATTTACGGTAAAAATGACGTGTTCTTTATTCTTTGGGTCAATAAAATTAAAATGATACCCATGATAACGTACTTTTCTATTACTATTGCGCTTAAAAAAAAATCACAAACTTTAACCAAATTAGTACGTTTAAAATCCCCCTATTTTTCATTTTTCCGTATAAGCGGCGGTATGAGGGCTCATTTTTTGCGCCGTGATCTGTACGTTTTATTGATACCATATTTTGCGCCGTGATCTGTACGTTTTATTGATACCATATTTGCTTACATAAAACTTTTAATAATTTTTTAATTAATTTTTTGGGAATAAAATGTTGTTAAAAAAGCAGCTATTTTGGCCTTTTTTTTTTTTTTTTTATACATTCACCGTACGCTATCATTTACATTTTATTTTAATAGTTGGGATATTTACGCACGCGGCGATACCAAATATGTATATAAATATATTTTTTACACTTTTTGGGGGTGAAATAGGGAAAATGGGACAATTGAAGTTTTTAATGGGGGAGGGTGTTTTTCACTTTTTTTTACTTTTATTTTTCACTTTTTTTACTTTTATTTTTACACTTTAATAGTCCCCATAGGGGACTATCTATAGCAATCATTTGATTGCTAATACTGTTCAGTGCTATGTATAGGACACAGCACTGATCAGTGTTATCGGTGATCTTCTGCTCGATCTCAGACAGGAGCAGAAGACCCCGGGAGACGGCCAGAGCCAGGTGAGGGGACCTCCGGCTGCCATGCTGGATGATCGGATCGCTGCGGCAGTGCTGTGGGCGATCCCATCATCCATTCAAGTCTGTATTGATGACGGCATCTGAGGGGTTAATGGCGGATGTCCGCCATTACGGGCGGGTCCCTGGCTGCTATCACTGGCTGTACACTCCTCTACACCCCTCTGCCACCCATGTACACTCCTCTACACCCCTCTGTCACCCATGTACACTCCTCTACACCCCTCTGTCACCCATGTACACTCCTCTACACCCCGCTGTCACCCATGTACACTCCTCTACACCCCTCTGTCACCCATGTACACTCCTCTACACCCCTCTGTCACCCATGTACACTCCTCTACACCCCTCTGTCACCCATGTACACTCCTCTACACCCCTCTGTCACCCATGTACACTCCTCTATCACCCCCTACACCCCTCTGTCACCATGTACACTCCTCTATCACCCCCTACACCCCTCTGTCACCATGTACACTCCTCTATCACCCCCTACACCCTTCTGTCATCCATGTACACTCCTCTACACAACTGTCCCCCATGTACACCTTTGTGCACCCCTCTGTTACCCCTTTACACCTATACGCCCCTGTATTCCTCTTCACTTGTAAAGGGGCAATCTGGAGGCTGATGCTGGTAAAGTGCGGAGCCTAATCGATATGTATTACAGGTTTAACGGTGAAGAGTTGTGGCTGGAAGAAATGGTCAGGACGGTCCGGGCCAGAGGGAGAAGAACAGGGAACGACGCTGATCAGAGAAGACGTCACTTGTGAGTTGCTGCATAAAGCAGCACTTTAACCCCTTAAGGACCAGGCCATTTTACACCTTAAGGACCAGAGCATTTTTTGCAATTCTGACCATGCAATTATGATCCATTTTAAACATTAATAACTCTGATGCTTTTAGTTATCATTCTGATTCTGAGATTGTTTTTTCGTGACATATTCTACTTTAACATAGTGGTAAAATTTTATGGTATCTTGCATCCTTTCTTGGTGAAAAATCCCAAAATTTTATAAAAAAAATTTACATTTTGCATTTTTCTAACTTTGAAGCTCTCTGCTTGTAAGGAAAATGGATATTCCCCCCAAAAAATTTTGGTCCACATATACAATATGTCTACTTTATGTTTGCATCATAAAATTGACGTGTTTTTACTTTTGGAGACATCAGAGGCTTCAAAGTTCAGCAGCAATTTTTACATTTTTCACAAAATTTCCAAACTCACTATTTTTCAGGGACCAGTTCAGGTTTGAAGTGGATTTGAAGGGTCTTTACATTAGAAATTCCCCACAAATGACCCCATTATAAAAACTGCACCCCCCAAAGTATTCAAAATGACATTCAGTAAGTGTTTTAACCCTTTAGGAGTTTCACAGGAATAGCAGCAAAGTGAAGGAGAAAATTCACAATCTTCATTTTTTACACTCGCATGTTCTTGTAGACCCAATTTTTGAATTTTTACGAGGGGTAAAAGGAGAAAATGTATACTTATATTTGTAGCCCAATTTCTCTCGAGTAAGCACATACCTCATATGTCTATGTAAAGTGTTCGGCGGGCGCAGTAGAGGGCTCAGAAGGGAAGGGGCGACAAATGGTTTTTGGGGGGCATGTCACATTTAGGAAGCCCGTATGGTGCCAGGACAGCAAAAAAAAAACACATGGCATACCATTTTGGAAACTAGACCCCTCAGGGAACGTAACAAGGGGTTAAGTGAACCTTTATACCCTACAGGTGTTTCACGACTTTTGCATATGTAAAAAAAAAAAAAAAATTTTTACCTAAAATGCTTGGTTTCCCAAAAATAACAGAAAATACCCCCAAAATTTGTAGTGCAATTTCTCCCGAGTACGGCGATACCCCATATGTGTCCCTAAACTGTTGCCTTGAAATACGACAGGGCTCCAAAGTGAGAGCGCCATGCGCATTTGAGGCCTAAATTAGGGACTTGCATAGGGGTGGACATAGGGGTATTCTACGCCAGTGATTCCCAAACAGGGTGCCTCCAGCTGTTGTAAAACTCCCTGCATGCCTAGACAGTCAGTGGCTATCTGGCAATACTGGGAGTAGTTGTTTTGCAACAGCTGGAGGCTCCATTTTGGAAACAGCAGCGTACCAGACGTTTTTCATTTTTATTGGGGAGGGGGGCTGTGTAGGGGTATGTGTATATGTAGTGTTTTTTACTTTTTATTTTATTGTGTGTTAGTGTAGTGTAGTGTTTTTAGGGTACAGTCACACGGGCGGGGGTTCACAGTAGTTTCTCGCAGGCAGTTTGAGCTGCGGCAGAAAATTTGCCGCAGCTCAAACTTGCAGCCGGATACTTACTGTAAACCTCCGCCCATGTGAGTGTACCCTGTACATTCACATTGGGGGGGAGAAACATCCAGCTGTATTAAAACTACAACTCCCAGCATGTACGGTCTATCAGTGCACGCTGGGAGTTGTAGTTTTGCAACAGCTGGAGGCACACTGGTTTGCTACTTAACTCAGTGTTTCACAACCAGTGTGCCTTCAGCTGCTGCAAAACTACAACTCTCAGCAGTCACCCAAAGCCAACGGGCATGCTGGGAGTTGTAGTTATGCAACCAGCAGATGCACCACTACAACTCCCAGCAAGCACTTTAGCTGAAGCTGGGAGTTGTAGTTACACAACAGCTGAAGGTACACTTTTCCATAGAAAAAATGTGCCTCCAGCTGTTGCAAAACTATAAGTCCCAGCATGCCCATAAGGGAATACTGGGAGTTGTGGTGGTCTGCCTCCTGCTGTTGCATAACTACAGCTCCCAGCATGCCCTTTTTGCTTGCTTGGAGCTGTTGCTAAGCAAAAGCAGGAGGCTATCACTCATCTCCAACTGCTGATCCACGCCGCCGCTGCAGGTCAGTCCCTCGTTGCCGCCGCCACTCCTGGGGCCCCGATCCCAACAGGGACGCCGGGGATCGGGGTCCCCAGCTCCCGGGGTCCTCTTACCGCACCCGATCACGTCCTCCGGAAGAGGGGCGGAGCGGGTTGCGGGAGTGACACCCGCAGCAGGTGCCCTGATTGGTCGGCCGATTGTCGCCAAAAACCGGTTTGGTGACAGTTTTCCTTTAAATGAATCAGGTATGGATAAGTGAGGAATTTAGAATTTATACCTTCTGTATCCCCCTCCCCCCCGGCAATAACCAGAGGTACTGGCAGGTAGTGGGGCGGATGCTGATCAATACAATGCCTACCATGTCCAGATCCGCCCAGCCGTTTGCCTGATATCTTCATTTATCAAGATATGCAAATCATTTATCTGGCACGGGCGGGGTTACTGCCTTCATCTGGCACTGTGACATCATCACTGCTCGGCCCGTAGCACTGCCCAGCTTATGCATATTCATGCCCTCACTCCGGACCTCCCTCTCCTCTCCGCTCTGTACAGGACTCCACTGCTCTAAGCCCGCCTCTGGGTGTACACAGGAAGCCGACACGTGCAGTGGAGTCACCTACAGTGCGGGGAGGAGAGGGAGATGTCGAGGGGCCCGATGCAGCACAGATTGACTCAAATCAGCTGCAAAGGATGATTGGGGGGGGGGGGGCAAGATAGTGGAGGAGCTGGGCAGATCTACAGGGGCCCAATGCCTAGGGTCTGACATGTGGGACTGTGACGTCCAACGCAATAAATCCAAGCGCTGAACGCCGGGTCCTCACACTCTGAGTAACGGTTCATGTCTCCACAGTCTCAGGTTTTATTGTTTTATAGCTTTCGATGAACACAAAAAAGTAACAGTTCAAACCTCCTGTAAAACATTTTCCCAATTGTTTAGCTTGGGTGACCTTTCAGGGTCTCTGGAAAGATGGGTAAATTTTTTTTTTTTTTTTTTAGATGGTTGTTTTAGTTATGCTGGTAGGAGAAAAATCTTTCGGCCTCTATATGAAGGATAAATATCAAGGCGCCTGTTGTCAATGTCTAGAAGACCTTTCAGGGTCCTCAGAAAGTTAGATGAGTAAATTATATAAATGGTTTTAGGACAATTTCATAAGATGAGAACAATGTAAAGTATTATACGAGCTCCATTTGTTTCTAAGTATTCGTAAAATATCCTTTCAGAGTCCCCAGAAAGTTAAAGGGGTACTCTGGTGGAAAACTTTTTTTTTTAATCAACTGATGCCAGAAAATTTTACAGATTAGTAAATTACTTCTATTTAAAAATATTAATCCTTCCAGTACTTATTAGCTGCTGAATGCTACAGAGGAAATTCTTTTCTTTTTGGAACCCAGCGCTCTCTGCTGACATCACGAGCACAGTGCTCTCTGCTGACACCTCTGTTCATTTTAGGAACTGTCCAGAGTAGGAGAAAACCCCCATAGAAAACATATGCTGCTCTGGACAGTTCCTAAAATGGACAGAGATGTCAGCAGAGAGCTCTGTGTTCCAAATAGAATATAATTTCCTCTTTAGTATTCAGCAGCTAATAAGTACTGGAAGGATTAAGATTTTTTAATAGAAGTAATTTACAAATCTGTTTAACTTTCTGCCACCAGTTGATAAAAAAAAAGTTTTCCACGGGAGTACCCCTTTAAGTGCATATAATAGTATGACGCTAGTATGATACTATGCCTCTGTAGGATCTCCAATAGTGCAGTCTATAAATTTTATGTAACCAATTTGATTAAACTGCTTTTCAGGATCTCAGAAATGTTGGGTAGAACATAGATGTTCAATGGACTGGAGAAAGGAAGAAACGGAGCGCACACCTGGATAACTTGCTGTGTCGATTTATTCAAGATTACAGTCGCGGACATCAGCCTCCCCTTCACCCCGAGCAGAGCTGGAGCGCCAGGAGCTTGCACCTGGATGACAAGGAGATTAAAAAATCTTTATCCTTCCAGTACTTTTTAGCAGCTGTATGCTACAGAGGAAATTCTTTTCATTTTGAATGTCTTTTTTGTCTTGTCCACAGTGCTCTCTGCTGACACCTTTGTCCATTTCAGGAACTGTCCAGAGCAGCATAGGTTTGCTATGGGGATTTTCTCCTCCTCTGGACAGTTTCTGATACGGGCATCTGGTGTCAGCAGAGAGCACTGTGGACAAGACAAAAAAGAAATTCAAAATGAAAAGAATTTCCTCTGTAGCATACAGCTGCTAAAAAGTACAGGAAGGGTAAAGATTTTTTCATTGAAGTAATTTACAAATCTGTTTAACTTTCTGGAACCAGTTCATTAAAAAAAGAAATGTTTTCCACCGGAGTACCCCTTTAACTTCTTGGGGACAGAGGGCGTACCTGTACGGCCTCAGCCCCCTCCCTTTCTATAACGCGGTGCCGCACGCTCTTAACCCTTTAGACGCGGCGTTCAAAGTTGAACGCCATGTCTAAAGTGAAACTAAAGCACTGCCGGATAGCTGAGGGAGCTGTTCGGGATCGCCGCAGCATCTCGAACAGCTTACAGGACAGCAGGAGGGTCCCTACCTGCCTCCTTGCTGTCCGATCGCCGAATGACTGCTCAGTCATGAGCAGTCAAGCAGCAGAATCATCGATCAGTGGTTTACTATGAGAAACCACTGATCAATGTAAAAGATCAGTGTGTGCAGTGTTATAGATCCCTATGGGATAACAATGATCAGTATAAGAGATCAGTGTGTGCAGTATTATAGTCTCCTATGGGATAACAATGATCAGTATAAGAGATCAGTGTGTGCAGTGTTATAGTCTCCTATGGGATAATAATGATCAGTATAAGAGATCAGTGTGTGCAGTGTTATAGTCTCCTATGGGATAACAATGATCATTATAAGAGATCAGTCTGTACAGTGTTATAATCTCCTATGGAATAACAATGATCAGTGTAAGACATCAGTGTGTGCAGTATTATACTGATCATTGTTATCCCATAGGAGACTATAAGAGATCAGTGTGTGCAGTATTATAGTCTCATATGGGATAACAATGATCAGTATAAGAGATCAGTGTGTTCAGTGTTATACCGGTCATTATTATCCCATAGGAGACTATAACACTGAACACACTGATCTCTTATACTGATCATTGTTATCCCATATGAGACTATAATACTGCACACACTGATCTCTTATAGTCTCCTATGGGATAACAATGATCAGTATAAGATCAGTGTGTGCAGTGTTATAGGTCCCTATGAGATAATAATGATCAGTATAAGAGATCAGTGTGTGCAGTGTTATAGTCTCCTATAGGATAACAATGATCAGTATAAGAGATCAGTGTGTGCAGTGTTATAGGTCCCTATGGGATAACAATGACCAGTATAAGAGATCAGTGTGTGCAGTGTTATAGGTCCCTATGGGATAACAATGATCAGTATAAGAGATCAGTGTGTGCAGTGTTATAGGTCCCTATGGGATAATAATGATCAGTATAAGAGATCAGTGTGTGCAGTGTTATAGTCTCCTATAGGATAACAATGATCAGTATAAGAGATCAGTGTGTGCAGTGTTATAGGTCCCTATGGGATAACAATGACCAGTATAAGAGATCAGTGTGTGCAGTGTTATAGGTCCCTATGGGATAACAATGATCAGCATAAGAGATCAGTGTGTACAGTGTTATAGTCTCCTATGGGATAACAATGATCAGTATAAGAGATCAGTGTGTGCAGTGTTATAGTCTCCTATGGGATAATAATGATCAGTATAAGAGATCAGTGTGTGCAGTGTTATACTGATCATTATTATCCCATAGGAGACTATAACACTGCACACACTGATCTCATATACTGATCATTGTTATCCCATAGGAGACTATAACACTGTACACACTGATCTCTTATACTGATCATTGTTATCCCATAGGAGACTAACACTGTACACACTGATCTCTTATACTGATCATTGTTATCCCATAGGAGACTATAACACTGCACACACTGATCTCTTATACTGATCATTATTATCCCATAGGAGACTATAAGAAATCAGTGTGTGCAGTGTTATAGTCTCCTATGGGATAACAATGATCAGTATAAGAGATCAGTGTGTACAGTGTTATAGTCTCATATGGGATAACAATGATCAGTATAAGATCAGTGTGTGCAGTGTCATAGGTCCCTATGGGATAACAATGATCAGTGTAAGAGATCAGTGTGTGCAGTGTTATAGGTCCCTATGGGATAATAATGATCAGTATAAGAGATCAGTGTGTGCAGTGTTATAGTCTCCTATGGGATAACAATGATCAGTATAAGAGATCAGTGTGTAGTGTTATAGTCTCCTATGGGATAATAATGATCAGTATAAGAGATCAGTGTGTGCAGTGTTATAGTCTCCTATGGGATAACAATGATCAGTATAAGAGATCAGTGTGTGCAGTGTTATAGGTCCCTATGGGATAACAATGATCAGTGTAAGAGATCAGTGTGTGCAGTGTTATAGGTCCCTATGGGATAATAATGATCAGTATAAGAGATCAGTGTGTGCAGTGTTATAGTCTCCTATGGGATAACAATGATCAGTATAAGAGATCAGTGTGCAGTGTTATAGTCTCCTATGGGATAATAATGATCAGTATAAGAGATCAGTGTGTGCAGTGTTATAGTCTCCTATGGGATAACAATGATCAGTATAAGAGATCAGTGTGTGCAGTGTTATAGGTCCCTATGGGATAACAATGATCAGTATAAGAGATCAGTGTGTGCAGTGTTATAGTCTCCTATGGGATAGTAATGATCAGTATAAGAGATCAGTGTGTGGAGTGTTATAGGTCCCTATGGGATAACAATGATCAGTATAAGAGATCAGTGTGTGCAGTGTTATAGGTCCCTATGGGATAAAAATGATCAGTATAAGAGATCAGTGTGTGCAGTGTTATACTGATCATTATTATCCCATAGGAGACTATAACACTGCACACACTGATCTCTTATACTGATCATTGTTATCCCATAGGAGACTATAACACTGCACACACTGATCTCTTATACTGATCATTGTTATCCCATAGGAGACTATAACACTGCACACACTGATCTCTTATACTGATCATTATTATCCCATAGGGACCTATAAGAGATCAGTGTGTGCAGTGTTATAGTCTCCTATGGGATAACAATGATCAGTATAAGAGATCAGTGTGATCAGTGTTATAGCTCCCTATGGGATAATAATGATCAGTATAAGAGATCAGTGTGTGCAGTGTTATAGTCTCCTATGGGATAACAATGATCAGTATAAGAGATCAGTGTGTGCAGTGTTATAGTCTCCTATGGGATAACAATGATCAGTATAAGAGATCAGTGTGATCAGTGTTATAGCTCCCTATGGGATAATAATGATCAGTATAAGAGATCAGTGTGTGCAGTGTTATAGTCTCCTATGGGATAACAATGATCAGTATAAGAGATCAGTGTGTGCAGTGTTATAGTCTCCTATGGGATAACAATGATCAGTATAAGAGATCAGTGTGATCAGTATTATAGTCTCCTATGGGATAATAATGATCAGTATAAGATCAGTGTGTGCAGTGTTATAGTCTCCTATGGGATAATAATGATCAGTATAAGAGATCAGTGTGTGCAGTATTATAGTCTCCTATGGGATAACAATGATCAGTATAAGAGATCAGTGTGTGCAGTATTATAGTCTCCTATGGGATAACAATGATCAGTATAAGAGATCAGTGTGTGCAGTGTTATAGTCTCCTATGGGATAACAATGATCAGTATAAGAGATCAGTGTGTGCAGTGTTATAGTCTCCTATGGGATAACAATGATCAGTATAAGAGATCAGTGTGTGCAGTGTTATAGGTCCCTATGGGATAAAAATGATCAGTATAAGAGATCAGTGTGTGCAGTGTTATACTGATCATTATTATCCCATAGGAGACTATAACACTGCACACACTGATCTCTTATACTGATCATTGTTATCCCATAGGAGACTATAACACTGCACACACTGATCTCTTATACTGATCATTGTTATCCCATAGGAGACTATAACACTGCACACACTGATCTCTTATACTGATCATTATTATCCCATAGGGACCTATAAGAGATCAGTGTGTGCAGTGTTATAGTCTCCTATGGGATAACAATGATCAGTATAAGAGATCAGTGTGATCAGTGTTATAGCTCCCTATGGGATAATAATGATCAGTATAAGAGATCAGTGTGTGCAGTCTTATAGTCTCCTATGGGATAACAATGATCAGTATAAGAGATCAGTGTGTGCAGTGTTATAGTCTCCTATGGGATAACAATGATCAGTATAAGAGATCAGTGTTATAGCTCCCTATGGGATAATAATGATCAGTATAAGAGATCAGTGTGTGCAGTGTTATAGTCTCCTATGGGATAACAATGATCAGTATAAGAGATCAGTGTGTGCAGTGTTATAGTCTCCTATGGGATAACAATGATCAGT
The DNA here is from genome assembly GCF_029499605.1 of Hyla sarda. Lineage (NCBI taxonomy): Eukaryota > Metazoa > Chordata > Amphibia > Anura > Hylidae > Hyla > Hyla sarda. Next base: position 46,031 of record NC_079189.1, on the reverse strand, counting down.
ATAAGAGATCAGTGTGATCAGTATTATAGTCTCCTATGGGATAATAATGATCAGTATAAGATCAGTGTGTGCAGTGTTATAGTCTCCTATGGGATAATAATGATCAGTATAAGAGATCAGTGTGTGCAGTATTATAGTCTCCTATGGGATAACAATGATCAGTATAAGAGATCAGTGTGTGCAGTATTATAGTCTCCTATGGGATAACAATGATCAGTATAAGAGATCAGTGTGTGCAGTGTTATAGTCTCCTATGGGATAACAATGATCAGTATAAGAGATCAGTGTGTGCAGTATTATAGTCTCCTATATATAACATTGCAAAAAAAAAGATCATTTAACCCCTTCCCTAATAAAAGTTTGAATCCCCCCCCTTATCCCAATAAAAAAAAAAACTGTAAATAAAAATAAACAGAAATGGTATCGCCGCGTGTAGAAATGTCTGAATTATAAAAATATATGGTTAATTAAACCGCGCGGTCAATGGCGTACGCGCGAAAAAATTCCAAAGTCCAAAATAATGTATTTTGGTCACTTTTTATATCATGAAAATCTGAATAAAGGGGGAGTGGCCTGCAGCGGATGGAGTGAGTCGCAAGCTTCCCGAGCTCCACACCACCGCCGGGATTAAGAGTGGTTTATGCCCTAAAATCCGCATCATTTTTAGACTACCGGCTATCTAAGACGCCCCTGCACCTATAGATACTAACCGGAGGCTCCTGCTCTTCATATTCGGCCAGTTCAGGCTTCTAACAGTGGCCTTCATACAGGAAGAGACGCGCGGTGCGCTCACCCACTGCGCATGCGCCTTTAATATTCCTCCCGGAGACAAACTGCGACGCTTGAGAGACTCCTGGAGGCTGCGATAAAGTGAACGGAGGGGCCGTTTCCAAGTCTCCTTACCTCATCCGCAGCCCCCGATAAGACACCCGGCCGGGGGCAGTGACGGCTTGGACAAAGCTGATGTTCACACCTCCTCCACGTGGTGACTCCGCTGAACACCCCGCGGAGACCTGCAAGATCCCAGGTCGGGTGAGTGGAGTAACAAATAGCTGCTGCTCCTATATATACTCAAGGGACACCACCAAACACTGACAATACTCTGATTTACTATAGGCCCTGGCAGCCATTTTAAAGTAAAGGGGAAGTGCATATACAGTGGCCCCTGCACCAGCCCTCATTGCTGATACCCACGGAGATCTATCATAGTGTCTATCTACTTCCTAATGCTTCAGGACAGTCTAGATCATATACCATATATCTAAAACTCATTAAATCCAACTGAATTACAGAGGCCTCAGATCATCAGAAATACAGAAAGCACATTTATTCTCAGCTTTCATTGACTTCCTCTGCCTTACAGCCTTCAACTATAAAGACAGAAAATCTGCAGAATTCAGTGGAATGTTCCCTACAACAATTCTACTTGAATAATATCCTCAGCCTGGACTTTCTATATCTGAAACACATATTCCACTGCGAGTTTCAGGGGTATACTCATTTCTACTCCAACATACTCCATACTAAGTGGGACTGCACTGCCACCTGCTGACAGACTGTGATATTAACCCTAGAAATACTGCTTATCCATTGTCTAAATTCTACAACCTGTCTACTCCATTTAATCCTCAAAATACATGGGGGGGTCAGAATAAAAAGAAAGGGCTAACAAAACACACAAGGGCCTCCAGATCTCGTTCTATATCAGTTTCTTCCTACTCCAAGAGGGATATTACTGTGGCGGACAACTCACCTTGCTTACCACTTAGTGTACCATCTTCTCCAAACAGGAAAACGAATCGTAACCTAACGCCTATACTCAGCTCACCTTTGAAACTGACTGTCAATAAAACACGAATGGCACCTGTCAATAACCCATCAAAACCAGAAATTGAAATGGGTGACTCTCAGTTACCACTGAAGGACCAAATTATAAATGATCCTCAAAGCTGTGACGTTGGGGTGGACCCTGTACCTTCTGACGCACTTATCTATTCAGATCAAAAGGAAAAGAGAATGCCTAGAAACACTCTCAACCAAACTAAACAAACTCTATCTACTTCTGCGGACTGGACTATCACACCTTCCGACTCTATCTCTTCTCCGTTACGTAAAAGGCAAGAGCAGGATCCATGGCCCCAAGGATCACCTAACTCAGTCATGGACGACTCTCCCTTCAAAGAAGATAAATCATTAAAAGAATATTTACGTCACTTACCTACAAAGAAAGACTTTATAAACATTCTGAGAGAGATGAAAAACGAAATGAAAAATGTACTGAAATCGGAAATCGCCACGGTCAGACAAGATGTTAGAGAAGTCAACCATAGAGTAGACTCCCTAGAGTCTGATCATGACCAAACCCGCCAATACATATCCTCCCTTCAGTCCACTGTAGCAGCTCAACACAATACTTTGTGCGAATACCAGAGACATCTGGAAGATTTGGACAATCGAGGACGTAGACATAACATAAGAGTGAGAGGCCTACCTGAAGCCACACACAATGGAGACCTAATGGTTACCTTGGAAGCAATATTTAATATGATACTTAAAGCGCCTTCAACAAACAAGATTAAAATGGATAGAGCCCATAGAGCTCTCAAACCAAAAGGATCCACGTCCTACCCCAGAGATGTGATCTGTTGCATAACGGACTATGCGATAAAGGAAGACATTATGTACAACGCACGAAACATGCGTACCATTGACTTTGATGGCGCTACGATTCAATTGATGCCTGATTTGTCATGGTTAACGCTGCAAAAAAGGAGACAACTCAAACCTCTACTACAGACCCTGAAGGATCTTGACATAAACTATCGCTGGGGCTACCCATTTAGCCTTTCCGCGAGCCGTAATGGTAAAACTGCGACATTGAAAGCGACACAAGACCTGACGATATTCTGTGAGGTGCTGGAGATTCCGGTTCCAAAATTGCCCAACTGGGAACTGCTCCCTCCACCTCCATCTCCTCCACCGCTGTGGACAAAGGTCTCTCCGAGACGAAGACGCAATCATCACCCTCATGGCTTGGATCCCCGCAATCCAACCACACAAGACACACCTGGTTAAATGTGACTCTTTTCTGTTTGCTTTGCAGAGATGACATTGAAAGTCACATATATTTCATTACTTAATAGGGCTTTTATAGGGCTAAATATACATTAGATAGTTACATTAAGACCACTAGCTCAAACCATTTCAGTTTAGGGAACACTAAGGTTGCTTATATTAGCTGTATTGGTTTTCTTTGTTTGTTCATATCAAAACCCCGGTCGGGAGCTGACTTGGGTCCTTGTTCTCCTTCGGCTTATTGCTTCCTCCCCCAATTGTGGTGAGTCCCTTTTCCTCCTTTAGCACCTTGGTGTTATTGGAGCGGATATAGATAATTGACTCCCACTGCTTACTCTTAGGGATATTTCGCCAGTTTAGAGTGATACTAGTGAATTTTTTACATGTTATTACTTTGTTTTAATTGTTCTTTTCTTAACTCTGCTGTCTCTCTCTCTTTATTATGTTTGACTATTTCTCGAGGATCACAGTCTCGTCCAGACACAAGGAAAAACTCCATCTCCGTCCTTTGCCTGCTCCTACTCCTGACACCCTCTAGAACCAAATGTTGGGATGTACTATCACGTATCTTCTCAAGGGATCCGGTAGGATATTTATCCATATGCACACATCAAACTCGATTCTGTCATGGCGCGTTTAATGTCTTTTAATGTTAGGGGACTGAACTCTGATGTCAAACGCAGACTCTTGCTTAAAGACCTGCGATCACAAAAAGTTGACATCGCGTTCATCCAAGAAACCCACCATGACAGTTCGGGATCCTTCAAATTTGCATTAAAATTCTTCCCAGAAATTCATGTAGCTACTCAGGATAGACGGAGAGGTGGAGTAGCCATCTTAATTTCTCGTTCTTGCCCTTTCCAGACAACATCCACAATCATTGACCCTAATGGTAGATATATTATACTGTCAGGTACACTAGGGAATGTCCCCTTTACACTTTGCAACATCTATGCCCCTAATAATTCCCAGATTCCCTTTCTTAAAAGAGTTTTCTCCAAAATAGCTAAACTTAACCCTACTACACTTTTTATAGGTGGGGATTTTAACCTACCGTTCTCTATGTCCATGGATAGATTTTCCGCCATACACCCTGAACCTTCCTCCTCCTTGACACGATTGTCATCTCAATTAAGACAGTTAATTAGGAAATTCCATTTATTTGATCTATGGAGAATCTCTAATCAGAATAGTAAGGAGTACACATTTTATTCCCATCCTCACACCACCCATTCTAGAATAGACATGTTCCTGGGCAATCTCCCAGCTTTAAGATTGATGAAAACGTCCACTATAAATCCTATAATTTGGTCCGATCATGCTCCACTTATCCTGGATCTTTTGGACCCTGACACTCCACGCAGATCTTGCCACTGGAGATTAAATGAATCACTGTTGAAAAACGAAATACATAGAGGGAGCCTTGGAGCATGTCTTAAAGAATATTTTGACCAAAACCTTGGTTCAGTACCATCATTTTCTACTATATGGGAGGCTCACAAGACCGTATTTAGAGGCCAATGTATTCGATTATCCACATATCTCAAGAAAGACTCATTAAAAAAATACAAAGAACTTGAAACTAAACTTAAAACATTAGAGAATACAATGTCCTCCCACCCTACTATTACTACCCTTAGGAAAATCACGAGTTTACGTAATCAACTAAAAGACTTGGCCATAAATGGAGTGGAAAAACTGATCTCATACTCCAAATATAGATATTACGCAAATGCTAACAAGGCGCATTCTCTATTAGCATCCCAACTTAATTCTCAAACTGCTCGAGTCAATCCATTTGCAATTAAAACAAATACTGGTTCACTATCATATGATCCCAAAAAAATTGCAGAGGCGTTTCATGATTATTACTCTCTGTTATATAATCTCCCCCCTTCTTCATCCATGAGTCAAACGACCAAGATGTCGATAACCAATACCTTCCTTGATTCCTCTAATTTACCTAAGGTGGGGGGTTCGGACCTCGAGATGTTAAATGCACAAATCACGATTGATGAAATTCAAGACACCATTAAGGCTCTTCCTAATGGGAAAACGCCAGGTCCTGATGGCCTACCATATCTATATTATAAATCATATCTTGAGGTTTTGACACCCCACCTTCAAACCCTATTTAACTCATTTTTATCAGACGCCCTGATTCCCCTCTCAATGTTAAACTCTTATATTACTGTAATATTAAAACCGGATAAAGACCCAGCAGAATTGTCACGATTCGGCTGGCTGGAGGTGGATCCTCTGTGCCAGAGAGGGATTGGCGTGGACCGTGTTGGTGGACCGGTTCTAAGTTGCTACTAGTATTCACCAGAGCCCGCCGCAAAGCGGGATGGACTTGCAGCGGCGGTAGCAACCAGGTCGTATCCACCAGCAACGGCTCAACCTCTCTGACTGCTGAAGATAAGCGCGGTACAAGGGAGTAGACAAGAGCAAGGTCGGACGTAGCAGAAGGTCAGGGCAGGCAGCAAGGATCGTAGTCAGGGGCAACGGCAGGAGGTCTGGAACACAGGCTAGGAACACACAAGGGAACGCTTTCACTGGCACAATGGCAACAAGATCCGGCGAGGGAGTGCAGGGGAAGTGAGGTATAAGTAGGGAGTGCACAGGTGAACATACTGATTAAGCCTGCTGCGCCAATCAGTGGCGGAGTGGCCCTTTAAATTGCAGAGACCCGGCGCGCGCACGCCCTAAGGAGCGGGGCCGCGCGCGCCGGGACAAGACAGACGGGGAACGGGTCAGGTACGGGAGCCGGGATGCGCATCGCGAGCGGGCGCCTCCCGCATCGCGAATCGCATCCCGGGTGGGAGTGATATTGCAGCGCACCCGGTCGGCAGGTCTGACCGGGGCGCTGCGACTGAGAGGATGCTGCGAGCGCTCCGGGGAGGAGCGGGGACCCGGAGCGCTCGGCGTAACAGTACCCCCCCCTTGGGTCTCCCCCTCTTCTTGGGGCCTGAGAACCTGAGGATAAGACTTTTGTCTAGGATGTTGTTCTCAGGTTCCCAGGATCTCTCCTCTGGGCCACAGTTTTCCCAATCCACTAAAAAAAATCTTTTACCTCTGACAGTCTTGGAGGCCAGAATCTCCTTCACGGAGAAGACGTCAGATGAACCGGAAACAGGAGTGGGAGAAACAACTTTGGGAGAGAAGCGGTTAAGGATGAGTGGTTTAAGGAGAGAAACATGGAAGGCATTGGGAATACGGAGAGAAGGAGGAAGAAGGAGTTTGTAAGAGACAGGGTTAATCTGGCACAAGATTTTGAAAGGACCAAGATAGCGTGGTCCCAGTTTGTAACTGGGGACACGAAAGCGGACATATTTAGCGGAGAGCCATACCTTGTCTCCTGGAGCAAAAATGGGGGGAATTCTTCTTTTCTTATCAGCAAATCTTTTCATCCGGGATGAAGCCTGTAAAAGAGAATTTTGGATCTCTTTCCATATGGTGGAAAGATCACGAGTCACTTCATCCACAGCGGGCAAACCAGAGGGCATGGGAGTAGGGAGGGGAGGAAGAGGGTGACGGCCGTACACCACGAAAAATGGGGATTTAGCAGAAGATTCGGAGACTCTGAAGTTGTATGAAAATTCGGCCCATGGTAGAAGATCTGGCCAGTCATCCTGGCGGGAGGAAACAAAATGTCGTAAATAGTCACCCAGGACCTGATTAATTCTTTCTACTTGCCCATTGGATTGGGGATGATAAGAAGAAGAGAAGTTTAATTTGATCTTGAGCTGTTTACAGAGGGCCCTCCAGAATTTAGACACGAATTGGATGCCTCTATCCGAGACGATATGCGTGGGCAATCCATGAAGGCGAAAAATGTGTACAAAAAATTGCTTTGCCAACTGAGGCGCTGAAGGAAGACCAGGAAGAGGAATAAAATGTGCCATCTTGGAAAATCGATCAACGACCACCCAAACAACTGTGTTGCCACCGGATGAGGGCAAGTCCGTAATAAAGTCCATACCAATCTGTGACCAAGGCTGTTCAGGAACAGGCAGAGGATGAAGGAGGCCAGCAGGCTTCTGGCGAGGAGTCTTATCCCGGGCACAGACAGTGCAGGCCCGCACAAAATCAACAACATCAGTCTCCAGAGTCAGCCACCAATAAAATCGAGAGATGAGTTGCAAGGATTTTTTGATGCCCGCATGGCCTGCGAGGTGGGAGGAGTGTCCCCATTTGAGAATCCCGAGACGCTGGCGTGGAGAAACGAAGGTCTTCCCTGGAGGAGTTTGCCTGATGGAGGCTGGAGAAGTGGAGATCAGACAGTCCGGAGGAATGATGTGTTGCGGAGAGACCTATACTTCAGAGGCATCAGAAGAACGAGAGAGGGCATCGGCCCTAATTCTTGTCAGCAGGGCGAAAATGGATTTCAAAGTTAAAACGGGCAAAGAACAACGACCACCTGGCCTGGCGAGGGTTCAGTCGTTGGGCAGACTGGAGATAAGAGAGATTCTTGTGATCAGTGTATATGATAACTGGAAATTTTGATCCCTCCAGCAGATGCCTCCATTCCTTAAGTGCCAATTTAATGGCCAGTAGTTCTCGATCACCAATGGAGTAGTTTCTCTCCACCGGAGAGAAGGTCCTAGAAAAAAACCCACAAGTAGCAGCATGCCCGGAAGAATTTTTTTGTAGAAGGACAGCTCCAGCTCCCACAGAGGAGGCATCTACCTCCAATAGAAAGGGTTTAGATGGGTCAGGTCTGGAAAGCACGGGAGCAGAAGAAAAGGCAGACTTGAGATGTTTACATGCATCTTCCGCTTGGGGAGACCAGGACTTAGGATTGGCATTTTTCTTGGTTAAAGCCACGATAGGGGCCACAATAGTGGAGAAGTGTGGAATGAATTGTCTGTAATAATTGGCGAACCCCAAAAAACGTTGGATAGCACGGAGTCCGGAGGGGCGTGGCCAATCTAAGACGGCAGAAAGTTTATCTGGGTCCATTTGTAGTCCCTGGCCAGAGACCAAGTATCCTAGGAAAGGAAGAGATTGACATTCAAAGAGACATTTCTCCATTTTGGCATAAAGTTGATTGTCCCGAAGTCTCTGAAGAACCATGCGGACATGCTGGCGGTGTTCTTCTAAGTTGGCAGAAAAAATCAGAATATCGTCCAGATAAACCACAACACAGGAATATAGGAGATCACGAAAAATTTCATTAACAAAGTCTTGGAAGACGGCAGGGGCGTTGCACAGGCCAAAGGGCATGACCAGATACTCAAAGTGTCCATCTCTGGTGTTAAATGCAGTCTTCCATTCGTCCCCCTCCCTGATGCGGATGAGATTATAAGCACCTCTTAAGTCCAGTTTGGTAAAGATGTGGGCGCCTTGTAGGCGATCAAAGAGTTCTGAGATAAGAGGTAGGGGGTAGCGGTTCTTTACCGTGATTTTATTAAGTCCGCGGTAATCAATGCAAGGGCGTAGGGAGCCATCTTTTTTGGACACAAAAAAAAATCCAGCTCCGGCAGGAGAGGAGGACTTGCGGATAAACCCCTTTTTTAAATTCTCCTGGATGTACTCCGACATGGCTAGAGTCTCTGGAGCAGACAGAGGATAGATTCTGCCCCGGGGTGGAGTAGTACCCGGGAGGAGGTCAATAGGACAGTCATAAGGCCTGTGAGGAGGTAAAGTCTCTACTTGCTTTTTGCAAAAAACATCAGCATAGTCCATATAAGCCTTAGGAAGACCGGATACCGGGGAAACCACAGGGTCACGACAGGGAGTACTGGGAACCGGTTTAAGACAGTCCCTGTGACAAGAAGTACCCCAGTTCTTGATTTCTCCTGTGGACCAATCAAGGGTTGGGGAATGGCGTTGAAGCCACGGTAATCCAAGAAGAATTTCTGAAGTGCAGTTGGAGAGGACCAAAAATTCAATTTTTTCGTGATGGGCTCCGATGCACATTAGGAGAGGTTCCGTGCGGTAACGCACGGTACAGTCCAATCTTTCATTGTTAACAGAATTGATGTAGAGGGGTCTGGCGAGACTGGTCACCGGGATGTTGAACCTGTTGACGAGAGAGGCCAAAATAAAATTTCCTGCAGATCCGGAATCCAAGAAGGCCATAGCAGAGAAGGAGAAGGTAGAAGAAGAAATCCGCACAGGCACAGTAAGGCGTGGAGAAGCAGAGTTCACATCAAGAGCTGTCTCATCTTTGTGCGGAGTCAGCGTACGTCTTTCCAGGCGGGGAGGACGGATAGGACAATCCTTCAAGAAATGTTCGGTACTGGCACAGTACAGGCAAAGATTCTCCATGCGGCGTCGTGTCCTCTCTTGAGGTGTCAAGCGAGACCGGTCAACTTGCATAGCCTCCACGGCGGGAGGCACAGGAACGGATTGCAGAGGACCAGAGGAGAGAGGAGCCGGGGAGAAAAACCGCCTCGTGCGAACAAAGTCCATATCCTGGCGGAGCTCCTGACGCCTTTCGGAAAAACGCATGTCAATGCGGGTGGCAAGATGAATAAGTTCATGCAGGTTAGCAGGAATTTCTCGTGCGGCCAGCACATCTTTAATGTTACTGGATCGGCCTTTTTTAAAGGTCGCGCAGAGGGCCTCGTTATTCCAGGATAATTCGGAGGCAAGAGTACGGAATTGGATGGCGTACTCGCCAACATAAGAATTACCCTGGACCAGGTTCAGCAGGGCAGTCTCAGCAGAAGAGGCTCGGGCAGGTTCCTCAAAGACACTTCGAATCTCCGTGAAGAAGGAGTGTACAGAGGCAGTGACAGGGTCATTGCGGTCCCAGAGCGGTGTGGCCCATGACAGAGCTTTCCCAGACAGAAGGCTGACTACGAAAGCCACCTTAGACCTTTCAGTAGGAAACTGGTCCGACATCATCTCCAAGTGCAGGGAACATTGCGAAAGAAAGCCACGGCAAAACTTAGAGTCCCCATCAAATTTATCCGGCAAGGATAATCGAAGGCTGGAAGCGGCCACTCGCTGCGGAGGAGGTGCAGGAGCTGGCGGAGGAGAAGATTGCTGGAGCTGTGGTAATAGCTGCTGTAGCATCACGGTCAGTTGAGACAGCTGGTGGCCTTGTTGCGCTATCTGTTGCGACTGCTGGGCGACCACCGTGGTGAGGTCGGCGACAACTGGCAGCGGGACCTCAGCGGGATCCATGGCCGGATCTACTGTCACGATTCGGCTGGCTGGAGGTGGATCCTCTGTGCCAGAGAGGGTTTGGCGTGGACCGTGTTGGTGAACCGGTTCTAAGTTGCTACTAGTATTCACCAGAGCCCGCCGCAAAGCGGGATGGTCTTGCAGCGGCGGTAGCAACCAGGTCGTATCCACCAGCAATGGCTCAACCTCTCTGACTGCTGAAGATAAGCGCGGTACAAGGGAGTAGACAAGAGCAAGGTCGGACGTAGCAGAAGGTCAGGGCAGGCAGCAAGGATCGTAGTCAGGGGCAACGGCAGGAGGTCTGGAACACAGGCTAGGAACACACAAGGAAACGCTTTCACTGGCACAATGGCAACAAGATCCGGCGAGGGAGTGCAGGGGAAGTGAGGTATAAGTAGGGAGTGCACAGGTGAACATACTGATTAAGCCTGCTGCGCCAATCAGTGGCGCAGTGGCCCTTTGAATTGCAGAGACCCGGCGCGCGCGCGCCCTAAGGAGCGGGGCCGCGCGCGCCGGGACAAGACAGACGGGGAACGGGTCAGGTATGGGAGCCGGGATGCGCATCGCGAGCGGGCGCCTCCCGCATCGCGAATCGCATCCCGGCTGGGAGTGATATTGCAGCGCACCCGGTCGGCAGGTCTGACCGGGGCGCTGCGAATTAGAGGATGCTGCGAGCGCTCCGGGGAGGAGCGGGGATCCGGAGCGCTCGGCGTAACAAGAATGTGCCAGTTACCGCCCAATTTCCCTATTGAATTCGGACTTAAAAATATTTACAAAAATTTTAGCCAATAGACTAAGCGATCTACTTGACGGTCTCATACATAAAGACCAAGTGGGCTTTACCCGGTTTAGACAAGCTGGAGACAGCACCAGAAGAAACATAGACCTAATTGATATACTTAATAAAACTAAAACATCCGGTCTACTCTTAAGTTTAGATGCGGAGAAAGCTTTCGACAGACTTGATTGGTCATTTTTATTTTCAGTCTTGAAAGCATATGGAATATCTGGGCCTTTCTTCTCTGCTGTCTCTGCTCTGTACACATCACCATCAGCTCAAATCCATTTACCCCATGCCACATCTTCACGATTCCAAATTTCCAACGGTACACGACAGGGCTGCCCCTTATCCCCTCTCCTTTTTGTCCTTAGTATAGAACCCCTAGCCTCTATAATCCGCTCGAATCCTAATATTCAAGGTATCAAGGTGAAGAATAAAGAATTCAAAATATCATTATTTGCAGATGATGTCCTTCTTTCTTTATCTTGTCCCCATATATCCCTACCCAACCTGCATTCCACCTTAGATAGATACAGCACATTGTCAGGTTACAAAATAAATTCCAGCAAAACAGAGGCACTCTCTATCAATATACCCTCAATTGACTTACAAAATTTGAAACTGAATTACCCATACAAATGGCGAGAGACGTCCTTGAAATATCTGGGAGTCCAGCTTACTTGTTCTTACAAATCCCTATTTAAACACAATATCCCTCCTCTTACTCAAGAGATAAAATCTCTATTAGATAAATGGTCTTCCCTACCACTATCCCTTTTGGGAAAGATAGCAGCAATTAAAATGTCCATTCTACTAAAATTATTGTATCTCTTTGAAACCCTACCTATTCCCATTTCGAAGGGTGCGTTGAAAAAAATTCAATCACACCTACTGAGATTTGTTTGGGGGGGGGGGGGGGGGGAGGAGCCCATGGGTTATCGATCTCGGTCCTAACGTCCTTAAAGAAATATGGAGGCTTGGCATTCCCAGATCTATATAACTACTATTTAGCTTCTAACCTTCGCAGGATCCCCTCATGGACTTCTTTCCTGGCGTATAATAAATGGACCGAGATTGAGAAGATGTGGATATCACCTACCTACCCTTCTTCTCTCATATGGACTCATACCCCACTTTCAACTCCTAGAAATCTTCTTGGTCCAATTAGATTAACAAAATCCATATGGGATAAATCTTTTACGTTATTTCCTTTAAAATCATCCCTCTCGTTGCTTACGCCTTTAATATTCAACCCTCTTATACCAAGTAGCTACGAGACGGAGATTATAACCCCTTGGATTACAGCGAAAATTTTTCCCCTGGCCGACATAGTAGATCCAATCACACGAACTATACTACAATTTCCAATACTACAAAAGAAGTTTGATCTCCCCACATCAGCTTATACATTTTATCAAGATGTAACACACATTCTGTTACACAACTCTGCGGACACAATATTCTCTCGACCGACTCCATTCGAATTATTATGCAGAAACAACACTACGACAAAAGGTCTGATTTCAAATATTTATAATATTTTATTATCACCACATGATGATAACCTTGTATACCATCCATACATGACTAAATGGGAAACACACCTAGGAAGAACACTTTCAAGACGTCAATGGCGTTCCATATGGATGCATGCTTCTAAATCCTCACTTTGTATAACGCATAGAGAAAGTCAGTATAAACTCCTAATGCATTGGTATCGCACCCCAGACAAGCTCCACCGCTTATTTCCTGAGTTATCTCCCATCTGTTGGAGATGTAATAAAGAGGTGGGTACTATTACCCATATATTTTGGGACTGTGCATCACTACGCCATTTTTGGTTGGAAATCCAGTCATTAATCAGAATGCTTATGGGAGGGGCAGTTCCTTTTCTCCCAGTAACTTATCTGTTAAATCTTCCCCCTGAAAACCTATCCAATAACAAAATCAAATTACTGATGTTAATATTAACGGCTTCCAAATGCTTGATAGCCAAATGGTGGAGAAGAACTGATACCCCTTCCATTCAAATACTGACGGACAGGATACGAGAGGTGAGGAGGATGGAGAACCTTTCTGCACTTATAGCTAATAAATTACATGTGTTTAATGACGTATGGTCACCTTGGGACTCTCTAGAAGTTATTTCACCACCTTAGCCGTTCTCTTCCTCAGGCAAAGTCAGACTGTGATCCTCATTCTGTATTTTCCTCTCTTCTTCCTTTCATATTTTCTTTCTTGATTTCCATGTCTTTCCTTCTTCTACTTTTTATTTTTTATATTACTGTAGTTTATTTTTACGTCTCTAGTGTGAATTCTACGTGTCATACAATGTGATATTACTTCGGATCCAATAGACCATTGGTTCATCTCACAAACTTGGATTGTTCTATTCTATACTGTTCTGTCTCTACACATGACAATTCATGTTCTATACATTGTAATGATGATACATGTTATACTTTGCTTACTTTGCTTACTTCTACACTGGAGATGACTTTATACTTTCTTGCTTTATCTTTTATATGATACTTGATATGTATAAAATGTCTTGGATAATATTTCTATATAAATAAACAGTTATTTAAAAAAAAGAAAATATGAATAAAAAGCGATGAAAAAGTCCAATCAATACAAAAACGTTACCGCTAAAAACTTCAGATCATGGTGCAAAAAATGAGCCCTCATACCGGCCCGTACACGGAAAAATTAAAAAGTTATAGGGGTCAGAAGATGACAATTTTAAACGTATACATTTTCCTGCATGTAGTTATGATTTTTTCCAACCTATATAAGTCGGGGATCATTATAACCGTATGGACCTACAGAATAAAGAGAAGGGGGCATTTATACCGAAATATGTACTGCGTAGAAACGGAAGCCCCAAAAGTTTTTCTTCAATTTTGTCGCACAATTTTTTTTTTCAGTTTCTCCGTAGATTTTTGGGTAAAATTACTGATGTCACTGCAAAGTAGAATTGGTGGCGCAAAAAATAAGACGTAATATGGATTTTTAGGTGCAAAATTGGAAGAATTATGGAGGAAAAAACTAAAGTGCAAAATCTGGAAAATCCACCGTCCCCAAAGGGTTCAAAGGTGCACAAAGTAGGATTTATAGTAATAGTGGTGCTGATGGGGTAGAAAAACCTGAACCCCTCCAGACTCATTGAGACTATGGTCCGATACCTGAACCCCTCCGGACTCATTGAGACTATGGTCCAAAACCGGAACCCTTCCAGACTCATTGAGACTATGGTCAGATACCTGAACCCCTCCAGACTCATTGAGACTATGGTCCGATACCTGAACCCTTCCAAACTCATTGAGACTATGGTCCGATACCTGAACCCTTCCAAACTCATTGAGACTATGGTCCGATACCTGAACCCCTTCGGACTCATTGAGACTATGGTCAGATACCTGAACCCCTCCGGACTCATTGAGACTATGGTCCAATACCTGAACCCCTACGGACTCATTGAGACTATGGTCCGATACCTGAACCCCTCCAGACTCATTGAGACTATGGTCCGATACCTGAACCCCTCCAGACTCATTGAGACTATGGTCCAAAACCGGAACCCTTCCAGACTCATTGACACTATGGTCCAAAACCGGAACCCTTCCAGACTCATTGAGACTATGGCCCGATACCTTAACCCCTCCAGACTCATTGAGACTATGGTCCGATACCTGAACCCCTCCAGACTCATTGAGACTATGGTCCGATACCTGAACCCCTCCAGACTCATTGAGACTATGGTCCGATACCTGAACCCCTCCGGACTCATTGAGACTATGGTCCAAAACCGGAACCCTTCCAGACTCATTGAGACTATGGCCCGATACCTTAACCCCTCCAGACTCATTGAGACTATGGTCCGATACCTGAACCCTTCCAGACTCATTGAGACTATGGCCCGATGCCTTAACCCCTCCAGACTCATTGAGACTATGGTCCGATACCTGAACCCCTCCAGACTCATTGAGACTATGGTCCGATACCTGAACCCCTCCAGACTCATTGAGACTATGGTCCGATACCTGAACCCCTCCAGACTCATTGAGACTATGGTCCGATACCTGAACCCTTCCAAACTCATTGAGACTATGGTCCGATACCTGAACCCCTCCAGACTCATTGAAACTATGGTCCAATACCTGAACCCCTCCGGACCCATTGAGACGTGACATTATGGTCCAATATGGAGGGTGAGAACTTTTCTCACCTCGGCAGGTAAATCAATCTAAATTGCACAGACATAGAACTCATGGTCACTTTGCGTCTGTCAACCAGGGTGGGAATTGTCAAAGTAAAAGCCCCAACTAAAGACGACTCCCCATCCATGGGATGAAATGATTCAGCTGACAGAGGAGACCAATGCAGATCAGTGGTACCACCTCCGAAACCCATCTCCATGGATGTCCTAGGAAGGATGCAACAGCAGGTTGGCCTAGAAGAGAAAGAATCCTTAAAGGGGTACTCCACTGCTCAGCATTTGGATCAAACTGTTCCGAGCGCTGGAGTCGGGAGCTTGTGACGTCATAACAGGGCGTGATGTCATGAGTGGCGGGGCTATGACGTCACAAGCTCCTGGCGCCATCTCCAGCGTTCGGAAAAGTTTGTTCTAAACGCTGAGCAGTGGAGTACCCCATTAAAGGTCAAACTTCGCTGTGTGGCGGATGACAAGGCTCGTGATGTCACAGTCATGCCCCGCGTATGATGTCACGACCACGCCCCTTCCCATAGACTTGCATTGAGGGGGTGTGGCCGTGACATCACGAGCCTCTGGTGCAGCACCCAACGCTCTAAACGAACATTGGGTGCAGCAGGGAGATTGCAGGGGTCCCCAGCAGCAAGACCTCCGCGATCAGACATCTTACCCCCTATCCTTTGAATAGGGGATAAGATGTCTAGGGGCGGAATATTCCTTTAAAGAAAGTGGGTAGCATCAAGGGAGTCTATGGGTAATTAAAAATGGCTGCCCAGGTCTCTGTACATGTGACTGATGGAATCGCACGTTGCTCAAAGACGGTGAGGATGGATTTTCTATGGCAGCAGGAAAGTCGTATAACCAAAAATAAGGTCTTAGTCACAAAACACATCGTACTATGAAACCTATAGACAGACACTGTAACCAAGTAGGGCAGAAATATCACATTTTATTGAACAAAGTACAAATAACAAAACAATAAAAAGATGGAGCAGCGAACAGACCCCAAAAAAGAGAAAATACCACAAAAAATGGAGAATAACAAAAAATGGAGAATAACAAAAAATGGAGAATAACAAAAAATGGAGAATAACAAAAAATGGAGAATAACATAGCAACCAATATTGTGGGTATTATACTGCACAATGGTATCCAAAAGTATTGGCACACACGAGCGGGACAAAAAATGTGACTATAATGCCCAGTCAGACCATATAAGACGCTTCTAGCTGATATAATCCATTTATTGGTAATGATGCTTCCTCAGGGAGAGGTTTAGTGAACTAAGATTAAAGGGGGATTCCAGGAAAAAACATTATTATATAAATCAACTGGATCCAGAAAGTTACAGATTTGTAAATGAGAAAAAAGTGGGTGGTGCAGCGGACAATTATATACTGACCCTATACCCGTTGCGTCCCTGTGCATCGTCGTCAAGGCAACGTCATTATTCCAGGGCCGGGCGCGAAGCGCGGAGAAGAGGCCTGGGAAGATGGACAGTCCGGAACGACTATCCCTCCCCACCAGACGGTCCCTGCAGCACAGATGGCCCGGACCAGCGCACCCGAACGTCCGCCGAGCGGAGGTGAGTACAAAACTAAAGGGGGGATGGGGGGGGGGGGGGGCTGGATGATGACGAAGGCCCGGGCAGTGGTCTTCAACCTGCGGACCTCCAGATGTTTCAAAACTACAACTCCCAGCATGTCCAGACAGCCATCGGCTGTCTGGGCATGCTGGGAGTTGTAGTTTTGAAACATCTGGAGGTCCGCAGGTTGAAGACCACTGAGGGCGGAGAGT
Source organism: Hyla sarda (assembly GCF_029499605.1). Classification (NCBI taxonomy): domain Eukaryota; kingdom Metazoa; phylum Chordata; class Amphibia; order Anura; family Hylidae; genus Hyla; species Hyla sarda. The sequence goes on along the minus strand of NC_079189.1, from coordinate 29,028 downwards.
TCACTCGAGTATAAGCCGAGGGGGGGTGTTTTCAGCTGAAAAATAGTGTTGAAAAACTCGGCTTATACTCGAGTATATACGGTATCCGGTAATATTAATTTCATGTTACATTAATCCGCCATCTGGAAATAGTATTCTTATTTGCCGGACTATTCCATCTGGTTTTCCGGACTATTCCATCTGGTTTTCTGCTCTCCACACTTATTCTTATTGTAGGGCCTGTGTGGGAAATATTTTACGCAACATAAGCTGAAAACTTAAAGATTTGTAAATGACTTTGATTAAAAAAAATCTTAATCCTTTCATTACTTATGAGCTGCTGAAGTTGAGTTGTTCTTTTCTGTCTAAGTGGTCTCTGATGACACGTGTCTTGGGAACTGTCCAGAGTAGAAGCAAATCCCCATAGCAAACCTCTGTGCAGTTCCCGAGACAAGCAGAGATGTCAGCAGAGAGCACTGTTGTCAGACAGAAAAGAACAACTCAACTTCAGCGGCTGATACTTATTGGAAGGATTAATATTTTTTTTATAGAAGTAATTTACAAATCTTTCCCAAAATAGGGTGTGATCCATGTATTATCCAGGTATCCAGTTTTTCCATGCAATTTTAATGTGATGATGCGGTAGGTCATGTGACCGGACCGCTCAGTATTTTAATCGTGTTTGTTATAAGATGTATTAGTCTACGATTAAGCCCTGCAAAGGGCGAAACGCGTCAGACATCTTTATCTGTATGTATCCTGCTGTGGCATAAATAAAGACAAGCCTTTTTTACCTCATACCTTGGTGCCGGACGGAGTTCTTTCTAATTTACAAATCTGTTTAACCCCTTAAGGACTCAGCGTTTTTCCGTTTTTGCATTTTCATTTTTTCCTCTTCACCTTCTAAAAATCATAACTCTTTCAATTTTGCACCTAAAATTCCATATGAGGCTTGTTTTTTGCGCCACCAATTCTATTTTGCAGGGACATCAGTCATTTTACCGAAAAATCCACGGCCAAACGGGAAAAAAATAAATTGTGCGACAAAATGGAAGAAAAAAAACTGTCATTTTGTAACTTTTGGGGGCTTCCGTTTCTACGCAGTGCATATTTCGGTATAAATGCCCCCTTCTCTTTATTCTGTAGGTCCATACGGTTATAATGATCCCCGACTTATATAGGTTGGAAAAAATCATAACTACATGCAGGAAAATGTCATCTTCTGACCCCTATAACTTTTTTATTTTTCCGCGTACGGGGCGGTATGAGGGCTCATTTTTTGCGCCATGATCTGAAGTTTTTTTCGGTACGATTTTGATCTCTTATACTGATCATTGTTATCCCATAGACTATAACACTGCACACACTGATCTCTTATACTGATCATTATTATCCCATAGGAGACTATAACACTGCACACACTGATCTCTTATACTGATCATTGTTATCCCATAGGAGACTATAACACTGTACACACTGATCTCTTATACTGATCATTATTATCCCATAGGAGACTATAACACTGCACACACTGATCTCTCATACTGATCATTGTTATCCCATAGGAGACTATAACACTGTACACACTGATCTCTTATACTGATCATTATTATCCCATAGGAGACTATAACACTGCACACACTGATCTCTCATACTGATCATTGTTATCCCATAGGAGACTATAACACTGCACACACTGATCTCTTATACTGATCATTATTATCCCATAGGAGACTATAACACTGCACACACTGATCTCTTATACTGATCATTATTATCCCATAGGAGACTATAACACTGCACACACTGATCTCTTATACTGATCATTGTTATCCCATAGGAGACTATAACACTGCACACACTGTTCTCTTATACTGATTATTATTACCCCATAGGAGACTATAACACTGCACACACTGATCTCTTATACTGATCATTGTTATCCCATAGGGGACTATAACACTGATCACACTGATCTCTTATACTGATCATTATTATCCCATAGGAGACTATAACACTGCACACACTGATCTCTTATACTGATCATTATTATCCCATAGGAGACTATAACACTGCACACACTGATCTCTTATACTGATCATTGTTATCCCATAGGAGACTATAACACTGTACACACTGATCTCTTATACTGATCATTATTATCCCATAGGAGACTATAACACTGCACACACTGATCTCTCATACTGATCATTGTTATCCCATAGGAGACTATAACACTGTACACACTGATCTCTTATACTGATCATTATTATCCCATAGGAGACTATAACACTGCACACACTGATCTCTCATACTGATCATTGTTATCCCATAGGAGACTATAACACTGCACACACTGATCTCTTATACTGATCATTATTATCCCATAGGAGACTATAACACTGCACACACTGATCTCTTATACTGATCATTATTATCCCATAGGAGACTATAACACTGCACACACTGATCTCTTATACTGATCATTGTTATCCCATAGGGGACTATAACACTGATCACACTGATCTCTTATACTGATCATTATTATCCCATAGGAGACTATAACACTGCACACACTGATCTCTTATACTGATCATTATTATCCCATAGGAGACTATAACACTGCACACACTGATCTCTTATACTGATCATTATTACCCCATAGGAGACTATAACACTGCACACACTGATATCTTATACTGATCATTGTTATCCTATAGGAGACTATAACACTGCACACACTGATCTCTTATACTGATCATTATTACCCCATAGGAGACTATAACACTGCACACACTGATATCTTATACTGATCATTGTTATCCCATAGGGGGCTATAATACTGCACACACTGATCTTTTACCGTGATCCCTGCAAAGCCATAGCTTTGCATGGATCAGCGTTCTAGGGGCTCGATTGCTCAAGCCTGTAGCTCAGGCTTGGAGCAATCAAACACCGATCGGACGCGACGGAGCAAGGTAAGGAGACCTCCGCTCGCGTTCTAGCTGATCGGAACATCGCGATTTTATCATGATAGTCCCGATGAGCCCGACTGAGCTGCCGGGAAGCTTTTACTTTCATTTTGGAAGGGTTAATAGCATGTGGCACAACGATCTGTGCCGCGCACTATTAGTCCAGGGTCCCGGCTATCATTAGCAGCTGGGACCGACCCGATATGATGCAGGGTCATGGCATGACCCCGTTTTAAATACCAGGACTGGCGCAGGGCGTACAGGTACGCCCTGCGTCCTTAAGAGGTTAACTTTCTGGAGCCAGTTTTTCCTGGAATACCCCTTTAAGCTTTTTATACACCCATTGGCCAATAAAGTTAAAGAAATAAGAGGCGGGAGTCGTTACCTGTAACAAGTGAACGCTGCGGACGTCTGTAACGCCGGGCACCATGATTGCTGACACAGGGCGCCTGCAGAGATTGTGATGACGGGAGGAGTCTGCCCACGCCACCACGCAGACGTGCCGATTACCCGGCGCAAACACCGCCATCATCCTGTCTGACCGTGTCAGCAAAAACAAATACGCTACAGACTCAACAAAGAAGACACAGTGGAATTGCTGTAGTAAATAGTAAATGGCAAAAAAGCATTATTGTGTGCAAAATAAAACCATAATGGATCGGGGAACATATATAACAAAATAAATGTGTTAAAATGGTGAAAAAAATATATTACAGACCAGTGCAAAACATACTGAATATATATTAAAGTGGTACTCCGCTGCTCAGCGTTTGGAACAAACTGTTCCGAACGCTAGAGCCGGGAGCTTGTGACAACATAGCCCCGCCCCCTCATGACATCACGCCCTGTCCCCTCAATGCAAGTCTATGGGAGGGGGCGTGACAGCTGTCACGCCCCCTACCATAGACTTGCATTGAGGAGGCGGGGCGTGACGTCATGATGGGGCAGGCTATGACGTCATGACTCCCGGTGCCGACTCCAGCGTTAGGAATGGTTTGTTCCAAACGCAGAGCAGCGGAGTACCACTTTAAGTATGGTACAACAATACAGAGACCCACAGATTGCTGCTGGTTGGTGCTGGGTGAGAGAGACCCACAGTGCTGAGTAAAACGGCAGCCGCAGCTTTATTCTTCCCCCTAAGCAGAACTTTCTGTTCCTCACTTCACTGAGGAGACTTTTACTTTCACTTTCTGTTTCCCTCTATGCGGCGGCTGGCAGCACAAACAGAAGGACCAGGACCTGATAGGGGGAGCCGACCTTATTGATGGGGCTGCCGGCACCTCTTCGGTCACCACCGAGATAGCAGCTGTCACGATGGGGCAGATGAGAAGGGCTGCCCATCTTCTTGACCGCTCTGCGCCGGTACGCTTAGCCACGCCTACCACTATGTCTTATTTTTGGGGTATGGCTTATTTAACGCCAAAGCTTAGAAATTCTGCTACAGCTTATTTTATGGGTATGTCTTATTTTCGGGGAAACGGGGTAATACAATACAATGTGTATATACAACAATGTACAGGTGCATTAATTTGTGCGTATAGAGAATATAATCTAAATATTATAATGAGTGAAGGACCTCTATCCAACCAAGACAGCAACATAAACTGTTAATATAATCCATATCATATATCAAAGTAAATGGTATAAAAAGGGGGGGGGGGGGGAGAACCGAACCAATCCACTACGTACGAGAAAGAAAAAGACAAAGAACACATATAGAAAAAATCAAAGATAAAGAAAGGAACCAAAGGAAAAGAAGAAAAAGAAAGGAAAACATGAGAAATAAAAGAACCAAAAAAAACTGGAGAAAAAGAAAATTAAAATGAAGCCAATGAGTGGAATACATTAAAACCAAAATATGCAGGAAAATTAGGATCAGTCCAGACATAAGTTCTTCTATACAAGAAATGTCATTATATGACTGGGGCAAAGATATTGTGCTCATTTAAGCCCCACAGGGTGGAAATCCATTTGGTCTCCTTTTGGGCTAATGTTCTTTTCCAATTCTCACCCCTGGGATAATAATAATCCAACAATGGTGGAAATGTAGATGGGGGGACAACAATGGTGGAAATGTAGATGGGGGACAACAATGGTGGAAATGTAGATGGAGACAACAATGGTGGAAATGTAGATGGGGACAACAATGATGGAAATGTAGATGGGGGACAACAATGGTGGAAATGTAGATGGGGACAACAATGGTGGAAATGTAGATGGGGACAACAATGGTGGAAATGTAGATGGGGACAACAATGGTGGAAATGTAGATGGGGACAACAATGGTGGAAATGTAGATGGGGGACAATAATGGTGGAAATGTAGATGGGGGGACAACAATGGTGGAAATGTAGATGGGGACAACAATGGTGGAAATGTAGATGGAGACAACAATGGTGGAAATGTAGATGGGGACAACAATGATGGAAATGTAGATGGGGGACAACAATGGTGGAAATGTAGATGGGGACAACAATGGTGGAAATGTAGATGGAGACAACAATGGTGGAAATGTAGATGGAGACAACAATGGTGGAAATGTAGATGGGGACAACAATGGTGGAAATGTAGATGGAGACAACAATGGTGGAAATGTAGATGGGAACAACAATGGTGGAAATGTAGATGGGGACAACAATGATGGAAATGTAGATGGGGGACAACAATGCTGGAAATGTAGATGGGGGACAACAATGGTGGAAATGTAGATGGGGGACAACAATGGTGGAAATGTAGATGGGGACAACAATGGTGGAAATGTAGATGGAGACAACAATGGTGGAAATGTAGATGGAGACAACAATGGTGGAAATGTAGATGGAGACAACAATGGTGGAAATGTAGATGGGGACAACAATGGTGGAAATGTAGATGGGGACAACAATGGTGGAAATGTAGATGGGGACAACAATGGTGGAAATGTAGATGGGGGGACAACAATGGTGGAAATGTAGATGGGGACAACAATGGTGGAAATGTAGATGGGGGACAACAATGGTGGAAATGTAGATGGAGACAACAATGGTGGAAATGTAGATGGGGGACAACAATGGTGGAAATGTAGATGGGGACAACAATGGTGGAAATGTAGATGGGGACAACAATGGTGGAAATGTAGATGGGGGGACAACAATGGTGGAAATGTAGATGGGGGGACAACAATGGTGGAAATGTAGATGGGGGGACAACAATGGTGGAAATGTAGATGGGGGGACAACAATGGTGGAAATGTAGATGGGGGACAACAATGGTGGGAATGTAGATGGGGACAACAATGGTGGAAATGTAGATGGGGACAACAATGGTAGAAATGTAGATGGGGAACAACAATGGAGGAAATGTAGATGGGGGACAACAATGGAGGAAATGTAGATGGGGACAACAATGGTGGAAATGTAGATGGGGGACAACAATGGTGGAAATGTAGATGGAGACAACAATGGTGGAAATGTAGATGGGGACAACAATGGTGGAAATGTAGATGAGGGGACAACAATGGTGGAAATGTAGATGGGGGGACAACAATGGTGGAAATGTAGATGGAGAGGTGGGGCTGTGAGGAGCGGGGCTGTGCAGATCTACGTCCCTGTATAACACTGCTAGGAATGTATTCTAGTAGTTTTAAAGCAATTTCAAGGCTGTTATGGCAACATGCGGTAACCATGGTAACTAACAGCTGTAGCCGTGATCTCCAGGCACGAATGTGGAAGCTTGCAGCTTCCGTGTTCATGACGTACCGCCACGCCCCCTCCCATAGACATGAATGAAGGGGGCGTGACGTTACGAACGCAGAAGCTGCAAACATACAGCAGCTGATAAGTACTGGAAGGATTAAGATTTTTAAATAGAAGTAATTTACAAATCTAAAGAAAGAAAAAACGGGGGGTGCAAGTGCAGCTCACAATTAGTATATAAATACTACCTGAGGTCAACAGGGCATGCAACTATACCACAGTTGCAAAAATTATAAAATATGTAAAAAAGAAATATATTGCCCGGACCTTCCAAGGTAGTGTATTTAAATTATATAAATGATAGAAAACTGGGTCGTACTCCAATAATAATTCATTGATTATTTATTAAAAATGTATAGTGCATTATTCCTCACAGGGCCCTTGTGAGAAGAAACACATATAATAGATATACAAAATTAAAATATAGAAATGTTATAAAAATGTAACACTGGCATATGGAATAGAATAGCTTAGCTCTATGTTGGTGGATTCATATAACGTCTTTAGAGTATTGTAAAGGTGTAAATGTCCTTTAGTATGGTAATTGAAGTGGATACTCTATTACCGGTCCTGGGTGATGTGGCTGTGTCAGCTCCCGTGTCCGGATGGCGGTCAGCGGTCCTAGATGGTGCTGTGGCTTTGTCTTTCAAGATCCAGGTGTTTATGCGGTGTTGGTCGTCCCAGGTTAGTGGCACTGGCGGGTGCCGATGGTAATTCACCGGGAGGCCGTGCGCTGGCAGGCGCTGTTGGAAATTTGTCAGGAGACCAAGCGTTGGCAGGCGCTGATGGTATCGATCTCCTCACCGCTGGACTTGGAAGCCGGAGACTACACGCTGGGTAGATGGAGCTTGCCTCGTGTAGGTGGCGTGTGACGTCAGCTGGAACCGGAGTTGACCAGGTAAAATCAGGACCGGACACTAGTCTAGGTCGACTAATGCGTGAGGGATCCACAATGTAATGGATTTGCTCCGTGAACTAGAGCTTGGATTCATACAGAGCATATATGCCAGTGTACAAAATCAGTGCATAAGACTAGACGCGTTTCAGGGTTCTCAGATACGACCCTTTCCTCAGTGACTACTGAGGAAAGGGTCGTATCTGAGAACCCTGAAACGCGTCTAGTCTTATGCACTGATTTTGTACACTGGCATATATGCTCTGTATGAATCCAAGCTCTAGTTCACGGAGCAAATCCATTACATTGTGGATCCCTCACGCATTAGTCGACCTAGACTAGTGTCCGGTCCTGATTTTACCTGGTCAACTCCGGTTCCAGCTGACGTCACACGCCACCTACACGAGGCAAGCTCCATCTACCCAGCGTGTAGTCTCCGGCTTCCAAGTCCAGCGGTGAGGAGATCGATACCATCAGCGCCTGCCAACGCTTGGTCTCCTGACAAATTTCCAACAGCGCCTGCCAGCGCACGGCCTCCCGGTGAATTACCATCGGCACCCGCCAGTGCCACTAACCTGGGACGACCAACACCGCATAAACACCTGGATCTTGAAAGACAAAGCCACAGCACCATCTAGGACCGCTGACCGCCATCCGGACACGGGAGCTGACACAGCCACATCACCCAGGACCGGTAATAGAGTATCCACTTCAATTACCATACTAAAGGACATTTACACCTTTACAATACTCTAAAGACGTTATATGAATCCACCAACATAGAGCTAAGCTATTCTATTCCATATGCCAGTGTTACATTTTTATAACATTTCTATATTTTAATTTTGTATATCTATTATATGTGTTTCTTCTCACAAGGGCCCTGTGAGGAATAATGCACTATACATTTTTAATAAATAATCAATGAATTATTATTGGAGTACGACCCAGTTTTCTATCATTTATATAATTTAAATACACTACCTTGGAAGGTCCGGGCAATATATTTCTTTTTTACATAATTTACAAATCTGTTTACCTTTTTGGCACCAGTTGATTTAGCAGTCTGGTAGTAGTAGGGTACAGCAAGAAAACTAAAGCTAACAAATCCGTTTTCCGGGATTTAAAATACCCGTATTACCCCACTCTAAAATATCACTTTTCTTAACGTGTTTATTAAAATGTATAATCAAAAATTTTTGTAAAAACACCAATGTCCAACTGTATTAGGTATATGTCATTGTGACATGAGGGCATGCGCCCACAATCGTATAACACTGGGAGTATTACATCATATATACTGTTGATGGCTGCAGTTCTATATTATAATAAAAATATGACTGGTGACACTGGGTTATTAAAACTCTGACAAATATTCCGCCTGACATGTTTCGCTCCTCAGAGGTCCTCCTCCGGAAAAGACCTTAAAATGAGCCAACTAGTCCACAAGAGCCAAACTAACCGGTGAAACCACACAACCCCTGGAGAACTTTGGACACTGGCGCAGCTGCTACTACCACCACCAAGCACCTGTCTGCTGCTGCTATCTGTATTAGTGCTGGTACTACCACCAACGTTCTTACTGGTAGAGGACATGGCCGGGATGTTCTGTCCTCTACCATGTCCAACAATTAGTTTACCAAACATAGTTTTTGCATATTCTAAAAGATTTTGAGATTATTTTGATCTTTTAGGGGTGAATTGTCACTCACCTTGTCGTGCACTTTAACTTTCAATGCTTTGAACTGCGTTGTTATCTTACAACAAGGTAGATACAGTCATGGCGGTAAATGTTGGCACCCCCGATATTTATCTAGAAAATGAAGTATTTCTCACAGGAAAGGATTGCAGTAACACATGTTTTGCTATACACATGTTTATTCCCTTTGTGTGTATTGGAACTAAACCAAAAAAGGAGGAAAAAAAGCAAATTGGACATAATGTCACCAAACTCCAAAAATGGTCCGGACACAATTATTGGCCCCTTTCAGAATTGTGGATAAATAAGATTGTTTCAAGCATGTGATGATCCTTTATACTCACCTGGGGCAAGTAACAGGTGTGGGCAATATAAAAATCACACCTGAAAGCAGAAAAAGGAGAGAAGTTCACTTAGTATTTGCATTGTGTCTGTGTGTGCCACACTAAGCATGGACAACAGAAAGAGGAGGAGAAGAGAACTGTCTGAGGACTTGAGAACCAAAATTGTGGACAAATATCAACAATCTCCAGGTTACAAGTCCATCTCCAGAGATCTAGATTTACCTTTGTCCACAGTGCGCAACATTATCAAGAAGTTTACACCCCATGGCACTGTAGATAATCTCCCTGGGCGTGGACGGAAGAGAAAAACTGATGAAAGGTGTCAACGCAGGATAGTCCGGATGGTGGATAAGCAGCCCCAAACAAGTTCCAAAGATATTCAAGCTGTCCTGCAGGCTCAGGGAGCATCAGTGTCAGCGCAAACTATCAGTCAACATTTAAATAAAATTAAACGCTATGGAGGAGACCCACGAGGACCCCACTATGGAGGAGACCCAAGAGGACCCCACTATGGAGGAGACCCAGGAGGACCCCACTGCTGACACAGAGACATAAAAAGAGCAAGACATTTGCTTTTTTTCCTCCCTTTTTTGGTTTAGTTCCAATACACACAAAGGGAATAAACATGTGTATAGCAAAACATGTTACTGCATTACTTTTCTGTGAGAAATACTTAATTTTCTTGAAAAATTTCAGAGGTGCAAACATTTACGGCCATGACTGTATACTTTGTGATCGATTAAAACGAGAATATTTATGTACAGGCGCTTTAGATGAATAATTCCCATTAAATGTAAGTTATATATCAGACAAGAGGCTCATATCTTAAGCATTAATCTTCCTTTATTAATGCCCATAGCAGAAATTCAAACTCTTTTAATGAATTTTTTACTAGAAAACTTTTAACCACTTAAAACTACAACTCCCAGCAGTCCATAGGATGTATCGGCCAATCCCTGGCCTGGATGCTTGGTATATAAGGGACTGCCTCCATTATCTCCTCCTCTTTCTTTCTGCTCATAGCAGAACTCAGATAAGTATTATTCATTGGTCTAATTCTATTATATATATTTGTGCTATTATTATATATATTGTTCTATTCTTTTCTTTATTTTCAGGCTGCATCAGCCTGTTATTTCCTTGTCTTTTCTGTCACCAGCCTACTGCTGTTTTTCACTTTCTTCCTATATCTGCCATTTTATTTCCTCTCCTGCCGGCCCTCTGTGGCTGGGACGCTCTGTCGGCACGCCCGCTCTGCTTTTCAGCACGTCGTCTCCCGACCGAGCGTGTCCGCTTCTCCTCCTACCCTGCGCCATTTCCTTCGGGCGCCATCTTACCTTCTTCCCCCTTTTCGTGCCCTGTTGCTTCGCGCCGCGCACTCTCCTTGGCAGGCGGCGCGTCTCTAGGGGGCGTGTCCCGGAGGCCTGCGGCCTTCTAATCACAGCCCGGGGAACTAGTAATCTCGTGAGATTACGTTCCCCTGAGTCGGGATTTCGCTCCTCCTTCACCGCTACTCCAGTATAGTGACAGCGGTGTACTGGAAGGAGCGTTCCAATTAGTCTCATACTGCCCGTTCTTGGGGAATTTATTCCCCTATTAACGGTTGGTACCCCTGCTAATCAGTTGTAGTATTGATTTCACTATCCCTTTTTCCTAATTAGTTTATCTATATACATATATATCTATATATACCCTCTACCACTATGGCTGATGATAGATCCTCTGTGTCTCCCAAGACCCCAGCTGGGGATGAGCCATCTCTGGACGCACCCCTACTTCTGACTGCTGTCCAGTTACAAGACCTGATCAATAAATCAGTTCAGGCAGCTATAGCTTCAGTTCATTCAGCCCCTATAGCGCACCAAACTGCGCCTCTCCTACCTGGCCCCTCAGGTAGTAATGAACAGCCCGTCAAGAAGGGTAAAACATCTCAAAAAAGCAAACATGTTACCATGTTATCTGACTCCCCGGCAGGGGAAGTAGAATTCATGCCCCGGGCATGTATACCAGTCTCGATAAGGCTCAAACATCATTAAAGAAGTCGGGCACTCCTAAGCTTTTTCCCAAGGCCGGCAGAAACAGGGGCCGTTCTGCCGGTCACTATTCTGCAAACAGGCCATACAATAAAGCTCCCGCTCCACAGTACAGCCAGGCTCCACAATCCTACCCCGTGCCTATGGCGCAACCAGCGCCCTTCTTCCCGCCCCGAGGACGCCCTTGGAGAGGACGTGGTGGGAGAGGATATCCCCGCTCCCGCCCAACTACCGGTAAGTTCAATACACCTGAATTCTGCTCGTATGCCTGTAGGGGGAAGACTGCGACATTTTATCCACGCCTGGTCTACCATAACGGCAGACGCGTGGATACTCAATACCGTGGCGGGGTACATAGTGGAGCTTTACTCCCTACCAGACTTCAATGTGGTTCCTCACCCTATCATGTTTTCAACTCTGAACATTGCTCTTATAGACAACGAACTCTAGGACCTTTTGACCAAGCGAGCAGTGGTAGAAGTAGACCCAATCTCCCCGGGGTTCCTCAGCAACCTCTTCCTAGTCCGGAAAAAAAGTGGCGGCTACCACCCCGTTATAAATCTGAGACATCTGAACCAGCATGTCGTTTATCGACATTTCAAAATGGAGGGGATCCATTGTCTACGGGATCTCTTACGTCCCGGGGACTGGCTAGTGAAGGTAGACTTAAAGGATGCCTATCTAACGGTTCCTATTCATCCAACCTCTCAACACCTGCTACGGTTCCTCTGGAAAGACCGAATGTGGCAATTTACTTGCCTCCCCTTCGGTCTCTCGTCCGCACCGTGGTGCTTTACCAAACTGCTGAAGCCAGTGGTGGCAGCCTTGCGGAGCAGAGGAGTGAGGTTAATCATTTACTTAGACGACCTGCTCATAATGGCTCGATCCAGCCATCAAGCAGGCGTACATGCCAGCTGGACCGTCAGACTGTTACAAGATCTGGGGTTCCTTATCAATCACGAGAAGTCCATTCTCGTTACGGCCCAAGAGATGGAATTTTTGGGATTCCTGGTGGATACCAATCAGGCGGTCCTCCGCCTGCCCAAGGCCAAGTTGGCTACCATCCGCAAGGAGATCAGGGCCGTGTTGTACAAACAACGAGTGTCATTGCGAGGCTTGGCACAGTTGGTTGGGCTGCTATCAGCCTCTATCCAGGCCATATTTCCGGCCCCTCTTCACTATCGGGCCTTACAGAGACTCAAGGCGTTGCACTTACGACAGGCACTTCGCTATGCGGACGAAGTGTCGCTAGATACGGAAGCCGTGGAGGAACTTCAGTCGTGGCTTCGTCATGCCGTCAAATGGAACGGCAAGACTATCTTCAGCTCCAATCCGGACGTCATCATAGAGTCGGACGCGAGTCGTCACGGCTGGGGCGCTCGGTGCGGTCTCTCTTCCACAGGAGGGACTTGGTCCGCAGAGGAATCTCTGCTGCACATCAACACGCTCGAACTCCTGGAGGCATTCTTTGCCATCAAGAGCCTTCTATCAGACGCATCCAACTGTTGTGTGTTGCTGCATATGGACAACGTGACAGCGGTCCAATACGTCAATCGCTTGGGAGGTTCCAGATCCAGAACCCTGGCGGATCTTGCGAAGAAGTTCTGGCACTTTTGCCTGGACCGCAATATCGTTCCCCTAGCGGAATACATCCCTGGGGTATCCAACACGATAGCGGACTGGAACTCTCGCTATCTGACCGACTCCAGCGACTGGCGGCTGGATCGGTCGATCTTCCTGGCCCTTGGCCATCTATGGGGTCTATTCTCTATAGATCTATTTGCTTCCCATCTCAATCATCAACTGCCCCGCTTTTACAGCTGGAGGCCAGACCCAGAAGCCTATGCGGTGGACGCCTTTATGGCCCCGGGGGACGCATTATGCGTTTCCTCCGTTCTCGATGATCCTCAGGGTTCTTCTGCATATAGCGAACCTGAGAGCGTCGGTTGTGATCATCACTCCCTGGTGGCCGACACAGCCATGGTTTCCCCTCTTGCTGGGGATGACTGTGGATTTTCCCAGATTTCTCCCTCAGTTCCCTCATCTCCTCTCCAATCCGAGCGGGGGTCTTCACCCCCTGATCACAGACCACAACCTGCATCTCCTCGCATGGTTGGTCTCGGGGTGCCAGACGCAGATAGCGACCTTTCAAGATCAGCTAGGGATCTCCTTGCCTTGGCCTGGGCCCCCGGGACTAGATCGGCATACCGATCAGCCTGGAGACTCTGGGTACGTTGGTGTGATCAATGGCAGGTTGATCCCGTTCAGGCGCCTGTATCCATGGTAGCTAATTACTTGGCGGATTCTTTCGAATCCGGGAAATCTTATAGTTCTATTAATGTGTATAGATCGGCAATATCAGCTTACCACGCACCAGTAGATTCTCTGCCAGTAGGCAAACACCCCTTGGTATGTCGCCTTCTCAGAGGCGTTAAATTTAGACGTCCTCCTCGCCCAAAGTATCAGGCTACTTGGGACGTGGCCAGAGTCCTCACCATGTTCTCTGCGTGGGAGGACAATACTGCACTTTCTCTTAAAATGCTGTCTTTTAAACTTACGGTCCTTTTATCTCTGATTTCCATTAAGCGCGTTTCGGACGTTAGGGCCTTAGACATCTCCAGGCGACAATTTTCGCCGTTGGGAGTTAAATTTTCTGTCGTGCGTAGAACGAAAACCGGACTTCAATCGTTTTTTTTTATCCATATTTCCCCGCACATCCATGTCTGTGTGTTGTCCGCTGTCTTCAGGCATATGAATCCCAGACGGCTTCATTGCGCTCTTCGGAGTCTTCCCAACTCCTCATCTCCTACGTCTGCCCTCACCAACCGGTATCTTTGGCTACCCTAGCAAGGTGGGTGCGTTGTTCCATGGCATTCGCAGGGATTGACATGTCCCTGTTCGGCGCCCATTCGTCCAGAGGCGCGATGGCTACTAAAGTAGTCACCTCTGGAGGTTCCCTTGCGGACCTACTGACGGCGGCAGATTGGTTTTCTGAGACCATCTTCCATCAATTCTATTTTCGACCGGAGGAATACATATCTATGTCGGTTCTGTAATTACTTTGTTGTTTCCATTGTGGATTATGTGTGGTATTTATCTCTAGCTTTGAACTTGCATAAGATATGAGCCTCCTGTCTGATATATAAATTGAGGTTTTCCTAGCTTGTGACGGAAGATATTAGTTATATGAAGACAGGAGGCGAGTATCTTCCCGCCCAACCCTGTCATGGTATCCTTTTTTCTTTCTAGGCTACTGAAGACGGCATCCTACGAGTCGGAGGCTGAGGTGTGCCGGAATTTCCTGTTCGTTATTGTGTCCCCGTTGGGACATGGGTTTGGTCCGGTGATTCGAGGTTCTATGGATTCGGTTTGGGTTCTATCGTGATTCGAGGTTCCAGTTGCGGCTACAGATTCGCATCAAGAAAGAGGAGGAGATAATGGAGGCAGTCCCTTATATACCAAGCATCCCGGCCAGGGATTGGCCGATACATGCTATGGACTGCTGGGAGTTGTAGTTTTAAGTGGTTAAAAGTTTTCTAGTAAAAAATTCATTAAAAGAGTTTGAATTTCTGCTATGGGCATTAATAAAGGAAGATTAATGCATAAGATACTCGCCTCCTGTCTTCATATAACTAATATTTTCCGTCACAAGCTAGGAAAATCTCGATTTAGTGTGATAAGGTTTTTTTTGCCCACTGTCTCGGTCTCTCTCCCTTTCGCTACATGCCTTTAAAACTAAGTCCCCCACACCCTTTGCTGTTTCCTCTTGGCCCAAGAGCTGATTGAAACATAAACCAGCAAATCATTGTATAACCTGGGGTCATGTTCTAAAGTTCTGCGAGCTGTGGCCACCCTGAAATTCAGGTTGGATCCAGGATTTGGCTTGCAACATGTCTAAAAAAAAGTTATCAAGCTGTCAGAGGTGAACAAGAATATTTAAAAATCACTAGATAATAAAACTCAAGGTCAAATTGTGTCCTTCATATATGCTAGTATTTTACCCCCTTGAGGATGCAGCTCATTCTGGCCCCGAGAATGCAGGACATTTTCATATTTGTGTTTTTTCTACTCTTTTTTTTATTGTTTTATTTTTTTTTGGGGGGGGGGGGGGCGCTTATTCATGTTTATGAAAAATCTTTTTTTTATTTTTTTATTTTTTTTTTGGGGGGGGGGGGGGGGGCTTATTCATGTTTATGAAAAATCTTTTTTTTATTTTTTTTTTACACTTATTAGATTGATAATACTGGTCCATATTATCTGTTCTGCTTGAAGGAAGACCAGAGGAGACGAGCGCAGCAGACAGCTGGGAGTAGGTGAGCAGAGCTCCGGCGGCCATCTTAACTTATGGGCCCCCCACTATTGCACCCGCATATACTTTAGATTCCATGATCACACACCCCATACACACTAATAACGTAGCACCACATGACTAGTCCCATTATAAGAACAATTCTAAGACTGCATTCACACCACGATCTGACCTTCCGATGCACAGATACGATTCTGGAAGCTCAAAACGCCTGAAATTGTCTCATGTGCATGGACAGGTATGGACAAATATGGAGCCATTATCTATTTTGGGGCTGCGGACCCAATCGTCGTCAGCTAGTGACTACGATCTGGTCATTTTTTCTGGCGATTTTTGACTTGGACAGATACGATTTCAGGCTATTTGAGCTTCCGAAATCGCATCCGTGCATCGGAAGGTCATATCCTGTGTGTGACCCCGACCTAAGGGCTATTGGTCAAATGACAGAAGTGTCCTAATAGGACAGAAGAGGCACATGAGATACAATCAGTAATATTTCTAATGGAAATGAGGCCAAGGTAATACATAGTAATCACTATCATGCATAGAAATCATCCAATCATACTGTAGTGTAGAGCTACAAGTCACTACTAAATGATACACAATAGCATCACATATTACTTCTCTTTACTGTTATTTAATATAATTCCATTCTCCATATTATGTTTTTACGATTAAATATTTTTACCAATCAGTCTCCTAAGTGACTTTTCTCATGTTCGGAAAGTTGTGATTTGGATATGAAACGTGAATACGGCTTCTCTCCTGCGTGACTTCTCATATGCATGACAAGATTTGTTTTACTTGCAAAACATTTCCCACATTCTGAACATGAATACGGTCTCTCGCCTGTGTGACTTCTCTTATGTATAGCAAGGTTTGATTTACTTGTGAAACATTTCCCACATTCGGAACAGGAATACGGCTTCTCTCCTGTGTGAATTCTCTCGTGTAAAACAAGCTGTGATTTACGTATAAAACATTTCCCACATCCTGAACATGAATACGGCTTCTCTCCTGTGTGAATTTTCTCATGTGTAACAAGATTTAATTTAGTTACAAAACTTTTTCCACATTCTGAACATGAATATGTATTGACTCCAGTGTGAATTCTCTCGTGTGTAACAAGATGTGATTTCCGTATAAAACATTTCCCACATTCTGTACATGCATAGGGCTTCTCGCCTGTGTGACTTCTCTCATGTCTAACCAGATGTGATTTTCGTATAAAACATTTCCCACATTCTGCACATGAATAAGGATTCTCCCCTCTGTGACTTCTCTCATGCCCAACAAGATAGGATTTTCTTTTAAAACATTTCCCACATTCTGAACATGAATATGGCTTCTCTCCTGTGTGAATTCTCTCATGTATAACAAGTTGTGCTTTACTTGTAAAACTTTTTTCACATTCCGAACATGAATAAGGCTTCACTCCTGTGTGACCTCTCTCATGCATAATAAGACTTGATTTTTGTGTAAAACATTTTCCACATTCTGCGCATGCATATGGCTTCTCCCCTGTGTGAATTCTCTCATGTATAACACGTTGTGTTTTACTTGTAAAACCTTTCCCACATTCTGCACATGAATACGGCTTCTCTCCTGTGTGAATTCTTTTGTGTGTAAGAAGACTTGAACCTTTTGTAAACCATTTCCCACATTCATCACATTGAATCCTTTTCCCTCCTTTTTGATCTGTCCTTGTGGTAACAATGTGTGGTTGGTGAGAAGAAGGTTTCTCATGATCAGGGGGATTATTATATAATAGATCGGGATGGACTTTCAGGGTAAGGAGGTTTTCTCCTGAGGAGCGCCTCATGATCTCTCCATCTTCTCCTGAGGAGCGCCTCATGATCTCTCCATCTTCTCCTGAGGAGCGCCTCATGATCTCTCCATCTTCTCCTGAGGAGCGCCTCATGATCTCTCCATCTTCTCCTGAGGAGCGCTCCATGATCTCTAAATCTCCTTTATTATTCAGGGATAACATGAAGTTTCCCTCAGAATTCTTACTGGGATTTCCTGTTGGGATAAAAATGGGAATAATACACTGATCAAAAAAATAAAGTGAACACTAAGATAACACATGGTAGATCTGATGAACTAATCGTATGAAATCCTTTCCTCTTTACATAGTTGAATGTGACAACAAAATCACAAAAATTATCAATGGAAATGAAATGTATTAACCCATGGAGGTCTGGATATGGAGTCACCCTCAAAAACCCCACTACAGGCTGATCCAACTTTATGCAATGTCCTTAATACAAGTCCCAATGAGGCTCAGTAGTGTGTGTGGCCTCCACGTGCCCGTATGACCTCCCTACAACGCCTGGGCATGATCCTGATGAGGTGGAGGATGGTCTCCTGAGGGATGTCCTCCCAGACCTGGACTAAAGCATCCGCCAACTCCTGGGCAGTCTGTGGTGGATGAAGCGAGACGTCCCAGATGTGCTCAATCGGATTCAGGGGAACGGGCGGCCAGTCCATAGCATCAATGTCTTCCTCTTGTAGGAACTGCTGACCCACTCCAGCCACATGAGGTCTAGCATTGTCATGTATTAGGAGGAACCCAGGGCCAACCGCACCAGCATATGGTCTCACAAGGGGTCGGAGGATCTCATCTCGGTACCTAATGGCAGTCAGGCTACCTCTGGCAAGAACATGGATGGCTGTGCGGCCCCCCCAAAAGAAATGCCACCCCACACATTACTGACCCACCACCAAACCGCTCATGCTGGAGGATGTTGCAGGCAGCAGAACGTTCTCCACGGCGTCTCCAGACTCTGTCACGTCTGTCACATGTGCTCAGTGTGAACCTGCTTTCAGCTGTGAAGAGCACAGGGCGCCAGTGGTGAATTTGCCAATCTTGGTGTTGTCTGGCAAATGACAAACGACCTGCACAGTGATTGTCTGTAAGCACAACCCCCACCTGTGGACGTCGGGCTCTCATACCACCCTCATGGAGTCTGTTTCTGACCATTTGAGTGGACACATGCACATTTGTGTCCTGCTGGAGGTAATTTTGCAGGGCTCTGGCAGTGCTCCTCCTTGCACAAAGGCGGAGGTAGCGGTCCTGCTGCTGGGTTGTTGCCCTCCTACGGCCTCCTCCACGTCTCCTGATGTACTGACCTGTCTCCTGGTAGCGCCTCAATGCTCTGGACACTATGCTGACAGACACAACAAACCTTCTTGCCACAGCTCGCATTGATGTGCCATCTTGGATGAGTTGCACTACCTGAGCCACTTGTGTGGGTTGTAGTCTCCGTCTCATGCTACCACTAGAGTGAAAGCACCGCCAGCATTCAAAAGTGACCAAAACATCAGCCAGGAAGCATAGGAACTGAGAAGTGGTCTGTGGTCACCACCTGCAGAACCACTCCTTTATTGGGGGTGTCTTGCTAATTGCCTATAATTTCCACGTGTTGTCTGTTCCATGTGAAATTGATTGTCAATCAGTGTTCTTCCTGAGTGGACAGTGGGATCTCACACAAGTGTCAGTGACTTGGAGTTACATTGTGTGGTTTACGTGTTCCCTTTAGTTTTTGAGCAGTGTATATTATTAGGCTGGAAACACACATGAAGTTTTGATGCAGTTTTTGATGGTCACCTGACCCAAGAAAAGAGGAGAGGAGATGATCCCCCCTTTATAGTTTATATGGTCACCTGACCCCAGAAGAGAATACAGAGGAGAGGATCCCCCCTTTAGAGTTTACTCTAGCAGTGACTCTAGGGAATGTTTACCCAAAATTTATTGCTTGACCTTCGTATAACAGTATTTAGAAATATGTGCGCCCCCCCAAATGATCATAAGAAACAATAGACTGGAGGGGACCCTAGTGACTCCTTTTCTGGGCATGCTCTGTGACCTGTGTCATTGTACAGAGAGGAGGAGGTAACATTGGCTCCGGATTCTTATCATTAGTCTGAGACTTAGATCTAATTTAGATGTCTCAGTCTACCCAAACCACTTTTGGCCCATTAGCCCCCTGGGGTCTCCCTTTACTGTTCCCCTTAGACACAATGAGCAGGGAGCTGGTTGTCTGCTGTTGTAGCCCATCTGTGCGGAGGAGCGGTGAGTTGTTTGATGGGACATATTAGGTGGACACCAGCGTTGTGTTTGGTTGCACTTTTCTGACTGTGCTCCGCCTCTTCCTTAGAACAATTCCTGACATCCCCCTCTGACCCCTTTAGGTGACAAGTTCTTTCTGTCCACAGGATCCCCTTTCCCTGGATGTTTTTCCTCCATGGCACCATTCAAGGTTGGCAGCGTGTAACATCGGTGGTTGCACACGTCCTGCTGCTTACCTCTCCCTCGAAGCTGAAGGCTCAAGACTTCCTCCTCTGTAGTGTCGCAGGCGGTGACAGTTTCCAGCACACTCCATAGGGGCTCGTACTAAAGCTTTAGGGGTTTGTGCACATCCCTTATTTCTGCCCTCCTTCAATCTCTGCTCCACCCAGTCTCTGGGGCCTGAGCAATATTATGTTTCCACACAGTGAAGGTGTTTATCTACTGTTCCTGACCTAAGCCTGTTTCCTGACTTACTCACTGCCTGATTCTCCTGTACCTTGTTACCCTCCTGTGTATGATCTGGACTGTCACCTATGCTTTGGAACTCTGAGCTAGATAACACCACCTGGCTGCTTCTGAGCTACTCAGCTCTGTCTCATCAGGGTCTGTTTGCTTCACCAATTGTATCTTCAGCATCAGCTCGCCCCTTCTGCCTTTTGGCCTGGTAGCCCAGCTGCTACGTAACTGGGAAGTTGTATGCGGAAGTGACCTAGTATCTCCCTTTCACCAGAAGTCCTGCTTCCCCATCCAGGAGCAGGAAAAAGGTGAAAACCAGGAGAATACTTAGACTTCGCTCCCAAGTTGACCAAAGCAGGTCCTTCCCTCTACGTAACACAAGGGATCACTAGGGCCTTAAGAGTTACTGTAATGTAGCTCTAAGGTGGAGCCTCTGAATTCCCTTTGTAATCCATTACTACATACCTGGGTTAACACCTCCTGGAATTATTACATACCTGGGGTAACACCTCCTGGAATTTCCTCCTTCACTTCCCTCATACACGGGTGATGGCCCCCGATCCACTCTTCTTCAACCTCCACTTTAATAATAGTCAGATCTCCCCCCTGATGTGACATATAGAACAATTCACTACAATACAGCAGACAGGAGGAGCAACAGAGACCCCCAAAATCTATCCCCACATCTATGACTGCAGGACCCCCCTATAGAGATATAGGATCAGCCTCATCTACCTGATGCTCCTCTGGGACATTTCCCTCTGGACAGTCCTGGGAATACAGAGGACGGGGACACCTCTCGGATGGATTTCTATCAATGACTCCATCTGTAGGGAACACACAGAGAATGAATACATCAGTGCTGGATATATTTCTATGTTATTAGGTAGTGAGAGTGATATATATATATATATATATATAATGTATCTTCTTACCTTGTGATGTGAGGGGCCGGTGATCCTCCATCATGACTATGTCCTGGTACAGATCCTTGTGTCCTTCTACATACTCCCACTCCTCCATGGAGAAATAGACCGCCACATCCTGACACCTTATAGGAACCTAACACACAATGATACCGTCATCACCAGACCCCTCCATTACTGTATAATGTCCCAGCAGTGTCACCTCTCTAATCATCACCAGACCCCACCATTACTGTATAATGTCCCAGCAGGGTCACCTCTCTAATCACCAGACCCCTCCATTACTGTATAATGTCCCAGCAGTGTCACCTCTCTAATCATCACCAGACCCCTCCATTAATGTATAATGTCCAGCAGTGTCACCTCTCCAGTCATCACCAGACCCCTCCATTACTGTATAATGTCCCAGCAGGGTCACCTCTCCAGTCATCACCAGACCCCTCCATTACTGTATAATGTCCCAGCAGTGTCACCTCTCCAGTCATCACCAGACCCCTCCATTACTGTATAATGTCCCAGCAGGGTCACCTCTCTATATATCACTAGACCCCTCCATTACTGTATAATGTCCCAGCAGTGTCACCTCTCCAGTCATCACCAGACCCCTCCATTACTGTATAATGTCCCAGCAGTGTCACCTCTCTAATCATCACCAGACCCCTCCATTACTGTATAATGTCCCAGCAGTGTCACCTCTCCAGTCATCAGACCCCTGCATTACTGTATAATGTCCCAGCAGTGTCACCTCTCCAGTCATCAGACCCCTCCATTACTGTATAATGTCCCAGCGTCACCTCTCTAATCATCACCAGACCCCTCCATTACTGTATAATGTCCCAGCAGTGTCACCTCTCCAGTCATCCCCAGACCCCTCCATTACTGTATAATGTCCCAGCAGTGTCACCTCTCCAGTCATCACCAGACCCCTCCATTACTGTATAATGTCCCAGCAGTGTCACCTCTCCAGTCATCACCAGACCCCTCCATTACTGTATAATGTCCCAGCAGGGTCACCTCTCTAGTCATCACCAGACCCTACCATTACTGTATAATGTCCCAGCAGTGTCACCTCTCTAATCATCACCAGACCCCACCATTACTGTATAATGTCCCAGCAGGGTCACCTCTCCAGTCATCACCAGACCCCTCCATTACTGTATAATGTCCCAGCAGGGTCACCTCTCTAATCATCACCAGACCCCTCCATTACTGCATAATGTCCCAGCAGTTTCACCTCTCTAGTCATCACCAGACCCCTCCATTACTGTATAATGTCCCAGCAGTTTCACCTCTCTAGTCATCACCAGACCCTACCATTACTGTATAATGTCCCAGCAGTGTCACCTCTCTAATCATCACCAGACCCCACCATTACTGTATAATGTCCCAGCAGTGTCACCTCTCTAATCATCACCAGACCCCTGCATTACTGTATAATGTCCCAGCAGGGTCACCTCTCCACTCATCACCACCCCACCATTACTGTATAATGTCCCAGCGTCACCTCTCTAATCATCACCAGACCCCACCATTACTGTATAATGTCCCAGCAGTGTCACCTCTCTAATCATCACCAGACCCCTCCATTACTGTATAATGTCCCAGCAGTGTCACCTCTCTAATCATCACCAGACCCCCTCCATTACTGTATAATGTTCCAGCAGTGTCACCTCTCTAGTCATCACCAGACCCCTCCATTACTGTATAATGTCCCAGCAGTGTCACCTCTCCAGTCATCACCAGACCCCTCCATTACTATATAATGTCCCAGCAGTGTCACCTCTCCAGTCATCACCAGACCCCTGTTACTGTATAATGTCCCAGCAGGGTCACCTCTCCAGTCATCACCAGACCCCTCCATTACTGTATAATGTCCCAGCAGGGTCACCTCTACAGTCATCACCAGACCCCTCCATTACTGTATAATGTCCCAGCAGTGTCACCTCTCTAATCATCACCAGACCCCTCCATTACTGTATAATGTCCCAGCAGTGTCACCTCTCCAGTCATCACCAGACCCCTCCATTACTGTATAATGTCCCAGCAGTGTCACCTCTCCAGTCATCACCAGACCCCTCCATTACTGTATAATGTCCCAGCAGTGTCACCTCTCTAATCATCACCAGACCCCTCCATTACTGTATAATGTCCCAGCAGTGTCACCTCTCTAATCATCACCAGACCCTTCCATTACTGTATAATGTCCCAGCAGGGTCACCTCTCTAGTCAGCAGCTCTGTGATCCTGTGGGTGAGTTCTAGGATCTTCTCCTCATGTATCAGTGAGAGAAGTGGAGGCTCCATGATGGGGCCCCGGGCCCTGCTCCGTCCTCCTGACTCATGGAGATGGCTGCTGGGGGCCACACACTCCCCCCATGTCTTCTTCACTATGGTGTAATCCTGTGTATGGAGGAAGACAAAGGAGGATTACCCCATATTCCTCAGTACAAACAGAGAGATGGCAGGACATGGCATCTTCTATAATATATATATATATATATATATATATATATATATATATATATATATATGGACCATGTGCTCTCCTCCTCCATCATCTTCTATCTCTATATATAGATGGCCCATGTGCTCCCCTCCTCCATCATCTTCTATCTCCATATATATAGATGGCCCATGTGCTCCCCTCCTCCATCGTCATATTGTGCATATAAAGTTATTTTGTGTCTCCAGGTCTGCCTTCTCCTAAACTTGATATAACTGCCTGACGACGATTAATTGGTTTATTCCCCATCAATCTGGTGCCGAACCCGGGAGCAAGCACGCCACCTCGAGAGAAGCGAGGTATATCGGAACCATAAAGGACGGAGCGAGGAGAACCTTTGTAGGTACACCTTTGCTTTACCATCATTGTGTGATTTGTCTTTTGACCTGTGACCCTTATGGTTCGGATACGGTGCTACTATAGCTGCTTGTTTCTATGAACTACTGTTAAACCAAACTTTTAGATTTATATTCCTTCTTGCTGTAAGAATATCTGTGATGAATTGTCTTGTGGTGTTTATTTGGCCTTGTTTTTGTATTCAGTGATTTTACTGTGTATTGTTGTTGGGTGCGGTGTGACGTCACGTCTCCTGCCGCGGAAATCCAGCGTTCTAAACCTAATGTTTAGAATGCCGGGGGTCTCGCCGCTGAGGACCCCCTGCGATCTCTGTGCAGCACCCGGCGTTCTAAACATTAAGTTTAGAACACTGGATTTCCGCGGGAGGAGACGTGACGTCACACCGCACCCAACAACAATACACACTAAAATCACTGAATACAAAAACAAGGCCAAATCAACACCACAAACCTTTTCAAGACAATTCATCCACACATTATTCTTTCAGCAAGGAGGAATAATCTAAAAGTTTGGTTCGATACTTCATAGAAACAAGCAGCTATAGCAGCACCAAATCCGAACCAGAAGGGTCAGAGGTCAAAAGACAAATAACACAATGGGGGTAAAGCAAAAGGTGTCCCTACTAGGGATCGACCGATATCAGTTTTTTAGGGGCGATAGCCGATAATCGGTGGAGGTTAGGGCCGATAGCCGATAACTTATACTGATATTCCGGTATAAGTTATCGGCTATTTATCCCCCCGCGACACCGCTGAAGATCATTGATTTAAAGTGGGCACTTTAAATCAATGCACTGCAGTGGCTTTTGTGGTGCCATAGACCACCGCCGCCACCCGCTTCTCTCCCCCTGCCTGTCCGGGGGTCCTGAGACCTATCACGGCCACCGCTCCCCCCGCCGTGCCTAGGGGTGCCTCCAGCTGTTGCAAAACTGCTACTCCCAGCATGCCCGGACAGCCGTTGGCTGTCCGGGCATGCTGGGAGTTGTAGTTTTGCAACAGCTGGAGGGCCTCAACAGCTGGAGGGCCTACTGTAGGTTATTATACAGACCCCTGTCCATCCCAGAACCCTGACTCACCTTCCCAGTTGCTGCAGGGACCATCCGGGGAGGGTGGTCCGGGCCATCCATCCTTCCTGTAGTGTCCGGCGGCATTCCGGGTGGAGGGTGAACCGGTCCGGGCTGTCCTTCTTCTCCGGGGGTCCTCTTCTCCACTCCGGACAGGCTCCGGCCTAGTAACGCTGCATAGACGCCGCTGCGCAGCGACGCACCTGATGTCACGGACGTAGCGGCGTCTATGCAGCATACTAGGCCAGAGAGAAGCCTGCCCGGAGTGGAGAAGAGGACCCCCGGAGAAGAAGGACAGCCCGGACCGGTGCACCCGCCACCCGGAATGCCGCCGGACACTACAGGAAGGATGGATGGTCCGGAACTCACCCATTATGGGTAAGTTTAATTTTTTTTATTGACTGGGAGGGTGGGGGAGGGGCCCGACCGACGTAGCGGTATGGGCAAAAATCCATACCGTGGGAGGAAAAAAAAAACGGTATCCGGTTCATACCGGTATACCGCCCAGCACTACAGCACTACGGTGGGGGGTGCGATGCGGTGCGGCGGGTCGGGGGGGGGGGGGGGGGGGGGAGGCGGTCGCGGTGCGGTGGAAGCGGTGTGGGGCATTATCAGCAAGGTAATTGCCGATACCGATAATGCCCAAAATCGTGATAATCGGTCGATCCCTAGTACCTACTGTGGTTTTTCCAGCTTGATGCATCAATTAATGCTCCTAGCTCCTTCCTATATGGTTCCGATATACCTCGCTTCTCGCGAGATGGCGTGTTTGCTCCCGGGTTTCGCCACCAGATTTATGGGGAATAAACCCCATTAATCTTCCTTAAGCAGTAATATCAAACTGAAAAGAAGTCAGGCCTGGAGACACAAGATGACTTTATACGCACAATATGTAATAGTCAAGCAAATGCTCTGTTTATTCTATAGGCAAAATGATGTGAAAAATTACGTATATTGAAATAATGAGTAGAAAACCAATATATCAGACTGATTATCTATTTAAGCTCATGTAGGTGACATCCTTCACGTATGTTTTCCTTCAAGAATGTCTCTCTCAGCAAATAATCTTTTTGTTCAAAGTGAGGACACATATAGCAGATATCCCCTATCTAAAGTATAAAATATAAGATGTCTGTGGGTGGGGTACCCCTTTAAGTGTAATTAAGAAGATGGGATGCGTAATGGGGACACCGATTGGTGGTAGGAGTACGAGTGGGAAAGTTAAATGAAATGTATGAAGAAGGTGTTCGAGGCTTTTTGTGCCAAAAGGTGGAGAGTTCGATACGGGCGTTTAGTAAAAGTTCATACCCGAACAGCCCGAATAACTTTTAGACAATTAAAAATATGATGAAATGGTTTAATGTATTCAGAGACACATCTGTGGAGGTTAGCTGAAACAGTTAACCTAATTTGTGGGAGGGGTCTGGGTGGCGTCTGGGGACGGGGGCAGAACAGGGGAGCGGTTGGGCCCTGCTCTGTTTTCGGGAAAGGTAGGGGTGGGGGTGGCTTAATCTGGTCATGCACTTGCTACTATATTTTCTGTTATGGGTAGGGCTATTTGATTATTCATAAATCAGCGCATGGCAATTATTATCGCATTAGTCTTGGGGTTTAGAGGTTTTCATGGCATTATACACTCAGCTGCCTTTATTTCAGATTTCCTTGTCGGGATTTTGCGTCACGAGATTGACTCATTTTCCATTTTTTCAGCTGCTTTAGGGTCACTTGAGTTGTATTCTTTGCTTTCTAAGGAGACCTTATTATCTGAGGTATGCGAGCAGGTTGTTATAGTTTCCTTCTATTCCTGTCATTTATAGGTCTCTCTCTTTTCCTATCTGCGCTCTCAGCTTGAGAGGTCCATTACCAGCCTTTATTTCAAGGTAGCATACTGTGTATTTCACGTTGTATTCTTATTTGGCGTTGGTCGGTTCAACAATTCATTCTGAGTATTATCTTTCCTTCCTTGATAAAATAAAAAATCTCTCTCTCGTGGAAATGTAGATGGGGACACAACAATGGTGGAAATGTAGATGGAGACAACAATGGTGGAAATGTAGATGGGGGACAACAATGGTGGAAATGTAGATGGGGGACAACAATGGTGGAAATGTAGATGGGGGGACAACAATGGTGGAAATGTAGATGGGACAACAATGGTGGAAATGTAGATGGGGACAACAATGGTGGAAATGTAGATGGAGACAACAATGGTGGAAATGTAGATGGGGACAACAATGGTGGAAATGTAGATGGGGACAACAATGGTGGAAATGTAGATGGGGGGACAACAATGGTGGAAATGTAGATGGGAGACAACAATGGTGGAAATGTAGATGGGGGCAACAATGGTGGAAATGTAGATGGAGACAACAATGGTGGAAATGTAGATGGGGACAACAATGGTGGAAATGTAGATGGGGGACAACAATGGTGGAAATGTAGATGGGGGACAACAATGGTGGAAATGTAGATGGGGGACAACAATGGTGGAAATGTAGATGGGGACAACAATGGTGGAAATGTAGATGGGGACAACAATGGTGGAAATGTAGATGGGGACAACAATGGTGGAAATGTAGATGGGGGACAACAATGGTGGAAATGTAGATGGGGACAACAATGGTGGAAATGTAGATGGGGGACAACAATGGTGGAAATGTAGATGGGGGACAACAATGGTGGAAATGTAGATGGGGACAACAATGGTGGAAGTGTAGATGGGGACAACAATGGTGGAAATGTAGATGGGGGACAACAATGGTGGAAATGTAGATGGGGGGACAACAATGGTGGAAATGTAGATGGGGCCAACAATGGAGGAAATGTAGATGGGGGGACAACAATGGTGGAAATGTAGATGGGGACAACAATGGTGGAAGTGTAGATGGGGACAACAATGGTGGAAATGTAGATGGGGGGACAACAATAGTGGAAATGTAGATGGAGACAACAATGGTGGAAATGTAGATGGGGGACAACAATGGTGGAAATGTAGATGGGGGGACAACAATGGTGGAAATGTAGATGGGGGGACAACAATGGTGGAAATGTAGATGGGGACAACAATGGTGGAAATGTAGATGGGGGACAACAATGGTGGAAATGTAGATGGGGGGGACAACAATGGTGGAAATGTAGATGGGGGGACAACAATGGTGGAAATGTAGATGGGGACAACAATGGTGGAAATGTAGATGGGGGGACAACAATGGTGGAAATGTAGATGGGGGGACAACAATGGTGGAAATGTAGATGGGGGACAACAATGGTGGAAATGTAGATATAGGCAACAATGGTGGAAATGTAGATATAGGCAACAATGGTGGAAATGTAGATGGGGGACAACAATGGTGGAAATGTAGATGGGGGACAACAATGGTGGAAATGTAGATGGGGACAACAATGGTGGAAATGTAGATGGAGGACAACAATGGTGGAAATGTAGATGGGGGACAACAATGGTGGAAATGTAGATGGGGGACAACAATGGTGGAAATGTAGATGGGGGGACAACAATGGTGGAAATGTAGATGGGGGGACAACAATGGTGGAAATGTAGATGGGGACAACAATGGTGGAAATGTAGATGGGGGACAACAATGGTGGAAATGTAGATGGGGGGGACAACAATGGTGGAAATGTAGATGGGGGGACAACAATGGTGGAAATGTAGATGGGGACAACAATG